>NC_143015.1:90253763-90498925 GCF_055824585.1 Amblyomma mixtum | reverse complement strand
GCGCAACCATATGTACTAGTGGCGGGTTGTTGATCAGCAAAGTTACCTAAATAAATGTTGCGGTTAGGTATTCGTTATGTGTCTTATAACATCTAGCAGGTTTTTCTGTGACGTTCTGTTAATTGAAGGGCACAATAATTGCTGTCGCGTGAAGAATTGTTAGGGCTATTCTTGATTCACTTTGTTGATATTGCTTCCTCTTAGTTGGGAAAAGAAAGAATGGTAAGGGATCTATGCAGCAAATACAAGTATGTATTAGACCGAATAATATTTTTATTAGAATTTGATTTGCTCAGGGGAAAGCCTATTTTTACCGAAAATAGAGCTTTTGTAAGCTGGGAAAGACCGAGGAATGAAAGAGGTATCACGGCCGCGTTTCGATGGGGGCGAAACGCGAGAGGCGCCCGTGTGCTGTGCGATGTCAATGCAGGTTAAAAATCCCCAGGTGGTCGAAATTATTCTGGAGACCTCCACTACGGCATCTCTTTCTTCCTTCTTTCACTCCTACCTTCATCCTTTCCCTTACGGCGCGGTTCAGGTGTCCACCGAGATATGTGAGAGACTGCTCCATTTCCTTTCGTCAAAAAGCCAATTTACCAATTTTTACCGCCGCACCTGCCGCGGTGGCTCGTTCGCCTGATGAGCCGGAGTACCCGGGTTCGAACCCGACCGCAACGGCTGCGTTTCAATGCAGGCGGAACGCAAAATGCGCCCGCGTGCTGTGCATACGTTAAAGATCCCCAGGTGGTCGAAATTATTCTGGAGGCCTCCACTACGGCACCTCTTTCTCCCTTTCTTCTTTCACTCCCACCATCCTCTCTTCCCTTACGGCGCGGTTCAGGTGTCCACTGAGATATATGAGACAGATACTGCGCCGTTTGCTTTCCTCAAAAACCAATTTACCGCCGCACCCTTGTCGCCCTTGTTTTTCTAAACAACAGCAATGACGTCAGTGCTCCTTTTAAGGATAGTTGGGTTCTCTGAGGCCACACCACACCGCCATCCACTTCCGGCCGGACACCAAAACGACCCTTTCGTGATTGTTGCCGCGAGTTTGAGTCGATTGGAGGGGTAAACGTTCCATTTTGTACCTCATTTTTCTCTGCAGTAAATCGTTCTTGCGCTTGCTAACAATCGTCAGCGAATGTAGTCAATCAATATTTTTTTTTCCTCTGAAAAGGAAGAGCGCGAGACCAAAAGCTCCAGCAGAGCCACAGTTTATAGCTCTGGAATAATTTCGAGACCATCTGGGGTTGTTGAGTGTACATTTCCGTTGCCCTAACTCATCACGCCTCTGTCGAAATGCGGACGGAAACAGCCTCTCGTCTTGTTTCTGCATGTCGCCGGATGTGTCTGTAAAAGCCCGTACACGAGATATTTTGGCTTGTTTTCTTTTGGTTGTGCTTGATTTGCGTCTGTCCCAAAGCTTTCGTTGCAAAGGCCGATTCACACGACGGACCGTTCGCCCGCGGCCCGCGCACTACGTGTGCATACGTCAGCACTTCGAGGGGCGCGCTGTCGGCCGCCATCCATCCATGCATCCAGCGCGCCTCTCAAAGTGCTGACGTATGCACACGTAGTGCGCGGGCCGCGGGCGAACGGTCCGTCGTGTGAATCGGCCTTTAGTATCAGCTGAAGTGTTTGAGTGGAGCACTTGTGAAATCACTTAATTAAGCTCTAAATCTTTATAAGGTAGATGTATAGGGCATGTAGTGCGAAGGAGAGAGAACCGCTGGTCCTTAAGGGTAACGGAGTGGATTCGATGAGAAGGCAAGCGTAGCAGGGGGCGGCAGAAAGTTAGGTGGGCGGATGAGATTAAGAAGTTTGCGGGGATACGGTGGCCGCAACTGGCGAAGGACAGGGTTAATTGGAGAGACATGGGAGAGGCCTTTGCCCTGCAGTGGGCGTAGTCAAGCTGATGATGATGAAGATAGAGGTGAACCCATTTCCTCAGCGTTGCGAGACCTTTTGGTCTTTAGGTGAGATGTATAAGGGCTCCCCCGTATGGTTAAGAAGCAAACCTATACTTTTGACAAAGACGGTACTCTCGCGCATGCTATTTCGATTAGATCATAACTGAGCAGTCCCCCTGTCGGCATTTTCCTCCGCAGTGCATACTCTCGCACCAGTTTGCGGTTGCCCACTGGTTACGGCGTTCGGCTGCTGTGCCAGCAGGGGTCGCGGGTGGACGTTTTCGATAAAGGCGAAACTCAAAAGACGCCCGTCTGCATGCGATATGTCGGTGCTCGTTGGATATCCTCCCAATCCGGAACCCTCCGCTATTCGGCTGCTACGGATAGCTGGCGCCACCGTCTGCGCGAGTCGTGGCGCGAGTTTTAGAAGGATGCACTTCATCCAGCGCGGGAATGCCGGGAAGACATGCTTTCGTGCTTGGCTTGGCTAGGGTTGGGCCGAAAACTTGTGGATTCTGCCTCGGACGCGGTAGCAGCGCCACGGTGTGCTCTCCTGCGGGCGCATATTAAATTATTTCTATAAACTGTTTCTCACTTCGATAAATTTAGCGCAAGTTAAAGGGGTTGTGAAAAGAAAATGAAGCTGCCCGATTTTAATTTTTACTGCTTCCATAAACATCAGACATGCTAATTCCGAAATATTTCGACTCAATATTGAGTCTGCATTTAATAAAGCCCGTTCGAAATCGCTGCCTTTTTGAGCTCATGAAACGACCATGCGCCGCCGTCGGCTGGCACACGCACTACTCGACTACGTCACTTTAAGATCTTCAGAAACGTAGAGATATCTTCAACTTTCGTTTGCCCTAAAATAATAGCTTTATGAGAAATTCAGAAAGTGAAAAAAGGTTTTCCAATTATTTGCACGCGTAACTGCACTCTGTTATACTGCAGCGCGTGGTCATACATCAATCACTGACCTGGGACCAGTTTCGGTTTCGGTTCTGCTTCTCCATCCTCCTCGGCTTCAGTAGTATCAGCGGCTCGACATAGCCTTGCTTACGTGAACCTATCTAGGTGGTGTTCCTTGACAGCGGTGGTTTGAGTCAGAGAATCGAGCTGAGCAAGGCCAGCCCATCTCGACGACTCTCTTTACATGATCTCGATACGAACGAGTCAGCTATCGCGGCGCGCATCGGCTCCGCGCTTCTGTTATTTGCTGCAGAAAAATATATTCCAGAAGCGTGAAGAGAGTTAGGCATAATTTGCAGATGGGGCTGCGAGTCAACCCACCCCTTGCGATAGAGATGAAGACTCGAGTCCACGACCGGGTTCGGAGGTTCACGGTCGGGGCTCCCGCAGGCAGAGGTGTCGCGGTCTCTCGGCATGACTGCTACTTGCCGGGCGCGCGACGTGCCGTTGCGAGCGGCGTAACAACGACTGACAGCAGCTCGCCGCCTGCGCCCAACCGATGTCAATGACAGGCCGCACGCGGCGCGTCGCACTGACAAGGGGCAGAATGCGAGCGCGCAGAGCGCCAGCGTCATAATGACGTGGGGACGCGTTTCTCGGCAACATTTTTTCTCGGGGCCGGCCTGTCAGCCTGGATGCCGGCCGCCGGCGTCAGAAAAACACGCTAGTATTATTTTTTCACACTCATAACAGCTAGAATAGATGAATGCCAAAAATGGATCATTTTTGAGGATCGTTGGCTGATGCCGAGTTGCTGGCAGTATTCAATTCGGCGATACAAGCAAATTTCATCCAATGACCGCTTTATTTATTGCCTGGTCGCCGCTCGCATAGCTGGCATTTGCTAGCTCCGCTGGCGTCGCGGAAATCGAGCATATCTTTATTTTATTATGGGACAGGTTCACAGTTAAAGGGGTGACGAGAGTAGTACCTTTTACAGCGCTGACCAGTTCCGAAGCTCCCTCAGCTGCGGTATCGATAGTATCGATGCAAAACCAGGTAGGCTTAGCGACGACCAGGGCCGCCAGCAAGCCTGGATCGCAGCTTCATCGCCCGGCGCGTCGCAGGCGGCGTCATTGCCGAAAGCTCGGCATGCTGCCACTGCTCGAATATAACAGGCAGCCTTTCTGATAGCATGGCGCTGTTTTGTCTTTTCCGGTGCGAATGTGAAATACAGCGAGGCTGCAGGCCGGCCGGCAAACCTGGATCCCGTCCGCTGGCGTCATAAAAATGAGCTAAATATTTTTCTTCATGTAAATAATAAACTTTGGAGCAAGAAGTGTGGAAAATAGATCATTTTTGAGGATCGTTGTACAATGCCGAGTTGCTGGCAGAAGCAGCAACTGTAATACGAGCAAATTTCTTGCCACAACCGCCGCTCAGCTGCCGCCGCCCGCAGCCGTTGCGGTCCGGCTTGCGCGCCTGGCGTCCGCTATGTAGCTCCGCTGCCGAGCGCACCGCTACAATGACCATATGTTTTGTTGTGAGACGATGCTATTGACAGTAAAGCGATGCCAAAAGCAGGCATTTTATTATAACCCAGGCTACTTCCGAAGCGCTGTCCACCGCGGTTTCGATGCGAAACAGGCCTAGCGACGACCAGGGCAGCCAGAGAGCAGTGCAGTTCGTCGCCCGGCGCGCCCGCGTCCAGCGCCGTTGCCGAAAGCGCGATCGTGGGCAGGCATGCTTTGTGGCCGCCCGAGTACAGCCGGCAGTCTTTCTGATAACATCGCTATTTTGTCTTCTCTGGTGCGAACTTCAGTAGCCAAGCAGCGCGCAGGCCCTGGTGTGCGGTGGCAAAGCGTTACACCGGATGTGGGCCGGGCATGAGTCAAGTGGCACAAAGATGCTTGCCGCTACGTGTCCCTGCTTGCTGTAGGCGGCAGTTCGCAAGCGGCGACTGGTGCGGCGCGCCGTCCAAGTTTTCGCACATGTGTCAGCTTGAGAACTAGCAGACTCCATTCTGAGCAGACGACGGTGCCACATTCGAGTCAATATGCGTGCTGTAACCTCGGTCAACTATGGCTAAACAGGCCTCGCTAAGCCGCCATGTTGTGTTGACGACAGAAGCCTCTGATTGGCTTCTTAAAATGACGTTTTCGGTGAGTTGAGGGGGACGCGCGCTGGGAAACCGAAATTTAGTTTTTTTCGCTATTCAATCAACCCAGACGATGAAACGAACCAAAGTATACTATAGAATGAAGGGTCAGAATTCCAAATACACACGTCGTTCAAAATTTTCGGAAAACGTTTCACGACCCCTTTAAAGTTCGATGTTACGCTGGTACGGATCCGCGGTGGCTCAGTGGTTATGGCGCTCGTCTGCTGGCTCGAAAGAGGTGGGTTCGATCCCGGCCGCGGCGGTCGTATTTCGGTGGAAAGGAAATGCTAGAGGCCCGTGTGCTGTGCGATATGTCAGTTGCACGTTAAAGAACCCCAGTTGGTCGAAGTTATCCGGAGCCCTCCACTACGGTGGCGTTGAGCCCCTTGGTTAGGGAGCGAAAGCTGTGGTGTATCGGGCAACTACGCAATGGACATTGAAACTCCTCTGGACGTTCTGTGGACGTCTTCAGGGCGTCCAGGGGACGTTCATTGTCCATTGGGTAGGCGTCTGTAACGTTGAATGCGTTCCGTACAACTGCCAGCAACAGAGGTCGTCGAAGCGACTGCGTCATCATTCCTGTCCATGTCGCCACCGTCTGTGGCGACGGCAGCCTTAATAAGCGTCTCTTCAACGCGCCGATTGATCCTCATGCCAAGTCACGCGACTTGCATTGCGTTATACCATATATGTGACGCCATCCATTCACTCATTGTTATTCTTACATTTCGCTAAATTTTTTTTTCACGGTCAAGCTGAAGGTCACGTCATGTGTTTGTTTAGCACTTGCACTTATCCGTTGCTGTAGCAACATACGTATCAACTGATTAATTAAGGTAATTAATCTGTATAATTAGCGTTACAATTGATTATGATAAACTTCCTCTTACCAATGATGCATTACACGTGGACATTCTTACTTCTACTAATTATGTTCATTACTATACTATGACGTCATTATGGTTAATCACACTAACTATATTACACGCCTCTATATCTTAGTCTACAGCGATCCAGCGGAGCTCGGCGCAGCGACCAGCTGCTTCTAGACGCTGATCCGGTTGATAGGGGCGCCGTTGCTAACCGCATGCTACTCTGGTCGAGGCTTCGGCAACACATATGATGCTCGGCTGCTGACCCGAAAAACGCGGGCTCGATCCCGGCCGCGGCGGTCGCATTTCGATGGAGGCGAAATGCTAGAGGCCCATGTACTGTGCGATGTCAGTGCATGTTAAAGAACCCCAGGTGGTCGAAATTTCCGGAGCCCTCCAATACGGCGTCTCTCATAGCCTTAGTCGCTTTGGGACGTTAAACCCCATAAACCAAACCAAACATATCGAAACTTTGCATCGGGCTAGCGTAGTAGAATTGTCGCTCTAAGAACCTGCACGCCCTGAAACTTCAGTGCGATAGTCGCCGGTATATCAACTTGCAAGTATATGGAAACCAGTCCTGTTTCCTTTTAGAGCGCAGCCCTTTGGCGCCCGTTTCTGCGTTTCGCGGCGTCGCCATCGCCACCGCTGTTGTCCGTTGTAACCACAGTGCACACCTTAGTCGCGCTTTAAGCTGCGAAACCAATGGAGCGAGAGCTTGGAAAGCTGAGGAAAGGTGCATAACTGGCCTCTTGGAAGAGTGGACACCTCAATCGTGCTTTAAGCTAGGCGGTAGTGACAAATGTGCGCATCTGTTGGCATTGACAACGTAGTGCCATTTTAAGGAAAGGAAGTGCGCATAACTGGCTCCCCTGGGTCAGTGGAACTACCCTCTCGGGGGAGTGGACACCTCAATCGTGCTTTAAGCTACGTGGCGGTAATGACAAATGTGCACATCCGTTGGAATTGACAACGTTGTGCTATTTTAAGGAAAGGAAGTGCGCATAACTGGCTCCCTGGGTCAGTGGATGCCTGAATCGCGCTTATAGGTACTTGGGGTGAAGAGAGAGATGTGGGCTGCATGCGTTAGCGCTGACAATGGTGAGCGAACTCTCGCCATCGACCATTAACTGCTACCTGCCAGAGTGGCAAATACTGGGCTCCACCTTCCTACCCGTGAGAATTTCAACAAGAACCGCCTCAATGTCACGAGAACTGATTTCGTGTGCGATTGCCGCTACCCAGGCAGCACAACAACATTGGCCGAACGTCGCGCAAGTGTTGGCAAAACTTGGCACGAACATCGGTCCTACACTGGCATTTGGGCCGAGCGCTACCACTTCACACATTGGCCTTACTTTCATGCCAGTTTTGGGCCAACGCTCGGCCGATCAAGCGGCCAACGCAGTCCCGATGTTCGTTCTGCAGCATGGACCAGCAAAGGTCTCATACTGGCATCCAACTTTCAAACATTGGTAGCCAACTTTCAAACATTGGTAGCCAGCTTTCGAATAATGGTTTCCAGCTTTCGAATATTGGCATCCAGCTTTCGAATAATGGTTTACAGCTTTCGAATAATGGTTTCCAGCTTTCGAATAATGGCATCCAGCTTTCGAACGCTGGCACATGCAATTAACCCACTCGCCAATGACCGGCACTGTGGATGGATGTACATACATACCATTCTACCTAGCAAATATTCATAAATGAGGTTGCGAAAGAATTCCAGAAAAAAGACCCGTTTATTGCTTTGAGTTACAAGAATCACGCTTCTAGCGCACACAGGATGGTTTGCGCTACCACCAGCCACCGTGGGGAGTAAAGAAAAGGGGCCCAAGAGCATGGTGGCAGAGGCTGTGGGAAAACAATTTATTTTCAAGTTTGGTGCGTGCCGATCAGGTTGGACAAAGCATCTCGGCAAGCTGCTGCGGCACGGCTAAGGCATCCATAAAGCGCTCAACGAAGCTGTCCTCCAGTGAACTGATCAGTCATATCCAAAGTAATCGTTGCACTCCACTTGCAAGGGGACTGCTGGACTGCATTCAAAGAAATTCCTCGTCCAGTTCTTGCACGATGGCCTCACGAAGCGCCAAGCCTGCAAAGAGATGCATGATGTCATGGTAAGTTGAATTATGGCCATCACAGAACAAAAACAAAAATGATTAAATAACACCGAATTCTGTGAAACACAGTCATCGTGAAGACACTAGCAACATATTTTACAGGATAATTTTTAATTTATTCTTAAGAACCAGCACCACATTAGTTGCACAAAGTGGAATTTAATTTACTAAACTTCCCTTATACCAAATGGTTTAATTTAGTTTAATGCGTCGTGTCGCACTCCCAGTAAATATATTCAATGCGAGATAAGCAAATTAATGTGATATTGAAAACAGATTAATGTATTATTTTGTTTTAATATAACTCGTATCTCTAAATTGCGAGGTAATTTTTTATTCCAGTAAACATGCACAGGTTGTAGCGTCTCTTCCACATGGACGTCAAAACAACATTTTTGATTAGTTTTATTTAATGGGGTTAAAAATGCGGCTTGCGATTTTTGACGAAATACGCTGAACGCAAGGAACTCAGGGCACCTTTGTTTTACCTTAGTTGCTTCGCATGCATGCTATAGTTGGATTCGAAACTGCAACTTGAAAACCACACAAAAATACTAGTCTTATAGTCCAGAGTAATGCCCTTTTTCATTGCGAGAGAACTTGGGCAAAAGCTTTAACCAGTAATCGCGGATTTTCTATTGAGTCTGCAAGAGTAGAAGGCAAAAAGAAACACTACGGAAGTATTACACATATCCTTACCAACTAGTCTGCAGTGGAAAATTAATTAAGCGGTTCTGATTTCCGTCGTGCATAAGCGGTAAAGGACATATTCCCGAATGCATCCTATCTCAAGTCATATGAGTTCAAACCCGCTGTTAGCCAAAGTAGTGAATCTTTAGTGAGTGCATCTCACCAAAGACGAAAAATTAAATTCTCGCCATTCGGCCACAATTCCACTGCGCACGACGTCAAGCAAGCCATTTCGCAATGAGAGTGGGTACACAGAAGTCTTCCTCGTGCTTTTTGGCTCGCTCTCTTCTCCTGCCTAAAAAATAAAGGCGCATGTAGTCAAAGCAACATTTACTACAAAAACCACTTTAACTTCCAGACGTATATCAAGGTAAAAGAGTTTTAGTACTTACAAAAGATCTTGCAGGCGGTACGAACAGCGTCGGAGCTCTCCTAATATATGAGTGTGGCTTTTCGCGTGCACAGACTATGAACGGTGCTAGGTCGAGTGTGCATGCATTTTCGTCGCGTTGGTTGTGCACGTGGTTGAGCTCCGCCGTGCAGTCAAGAATGTCTTATTGTGATGAGTCGCGCGGTTCCAAGACGAGCAGTGGAGACGATGGTGTGTGTGTGGGGGGGGGGGGGGGTGGGGGGGGTTGCTGGAGGGGAGAGAGTAATTTTCCTTTACACAGGTTTTGTGGTTCCGAGAAAAGTCCTCGAGCTGAAAGGTGGAGACAGGGAGGTGGAGGAACAGCGAAGCGCGTAGCTGCGTGCGAGGGAAAACAGGTTTGAGAAAGTGACAACCAAAAAGAAAAAATAGCGCTTCGCGGGGTGGGGGGTTAGCCCGCTCCCTGGAAAAGGGCACGGCCGGGAGAACAGGTGGGGAGATATTGGACTTGAAGACTTGAAAGAGAGAGGGAAAGAGGCCAAAACACGTGAAAAGGGTTTGGAATTTTTGGAGAATGAGTCACATGGCCACAGGCAGTACAGAAAGCAATATCTACAAGAGAGAAGTGGATGGGAAACACGGAAGCGTCAAAGTATTGCTACACAGCTGCAGCAAAAGCCTGAAAATTTTGAAGTGAAAAACTTGGAGCTTCAAGATGCATTTCGCCAAAACGACTTGAGACACTCGCGTATTTTGTGGGGCCGTATGATGTGGCTTCGGTTAGTTCAAGATAGCTTAAAATGTTACCACATAACAAAAATATAAAGCAAAAAAAATATCCAAGCAGAATGCGCGCTCTTTCATAGTTTCATGTACCGTACATGCGCCAAACAAGCTAGGTTAACATGCGTCTAACGCCAGTTGTCAGTCCATTTATTCAGTGGTCGTCGAAGAATCCTCAAATTGTTTGTTGGGGTGGAAGTTTCGCGCAAAAAAAAACAAAAACAAACAAAGGCATGTTGAATTGTGGTTCGCAACTACTTTCGATGGTTTTCATCAATAAAGGTGATGTTCGAAAGAAAAAAAAAACCTGCGAGTAAATATGCAAAGACGTGAGCAAGAGCCATATAGCCCCCAATGCAAATTACGCAACAGAAGAATAAAATGGTCAAAAACAACAATTTCCAACACAACGATTTGCAGAAAAGGAAGGAAATAGCAAATCAGAAAACACGGGAAAGGTGCGATCACAGGGCAAGACGTAGGGAAGCGTAGGAATCGCTTAGCACGTGTCCGCGTGCGTTTATGAAGCACCCGCCTAATATTTCACGAGCGCAACGCATAATTCGAAATTACGAGGCGACTGCTTCGTTTCTGGACGTTGCCAAAACTGAGCACAATTTCGGTTTAGCGAATGCACTTGCGCTAATCTATTACGTTTGTATCGCGATCTCCCTGAAGCAGACACCAGCTGCGTACTGCGGCAGTGAATTCCTAGAGCGAATAAAAAAAAGTGATTTTTTTATTCCAAAAATTTAATCAAATGAAACTTATTTGATTTTTGTTGAAGGCACCTGTTGACAATTTTTGTTGAAGGCGTGTCGGGTGTAATCAGAACGTTAATTCTGATCAACAGGACTTCGATCGCAATTCTTCTAAACGTATTATTGCTGCTCACTGCGCAACCAGAGTGCAGCTTTTCCAACGGAATCATGGGTAGCTTTGCTCACAAACTGCAAAAGTGTTCGGTTAAAATATAATTATAAATAAAACCAAATCTTTGAACTCGCATGTTTTAGCGCGTTCGAAAATTATGAACTGCCGATATGGTACTCGACAATAAAAATAATTTTGAACCCATTTTAATGGATGACACAATGTTTACCAACGTTTGCCAGTATACTTTGAACACTGGATAAGCGGTGGCAATCCTAGGCCAATATAGCCAGCTCCCGGAAATGGCATAGCCAATTCTGGCAAAGAGTGGAACAACAGTGGCTAACATGGCCCATGATAGCCAGGATTCGATGATGGCACAGCCAGCAATGGCAAACAGTGGGGCAATCCTGGCTAACCTGGCCCATGATAGCCAGGATCTAATTATGGCTCAGCCAATACTGGTAAAGCGTTGGACAACCAGGGCCATTGTTGGATGTGTTAAGGAGTGGCACAACCAATATCGGATGCTCACTGGCAACTCTGGGCCTAGTTAGGGCCACGCTTTGCCAGTGGATTTCCAATATTGGCCCGCTGCCGTGTGCTACCTGGGTACGTTCCTTTTGACGAATGTAGTAACTCGAGATTTTTCCCCGCGGTCGCTAGCAAACGCTGGATATCCGGTAACCGCGCCCCCCAAGCAGCGTAAAGTTAGGTTCAGGGCCCTCTTTCGCAAAGCCATCAAGGCGGCAGGAACAAACCCGCTGATAATTGTAGGGGACTTTAACGCGGCCCATCAAGAGTGGGGATACAATAGGCACGACCCGAAGGGAAGGCAGCTGTGGGAAGACTTTCACGAATTGGGCCTCACACTGCAGACGGACCCGGGCTGTCCGACCAGGGTGGGAAACAGCGTGAGCGTGGACACTACCCCAGATCTAACCTTCACCAGAAACGTTGCAGAGATTACCTGGAGAAACACCGACATCAACTTTGGGAGCGATCACTACGTCCTCGCAGTAACCCTTAAACGGGGAGCCAAAGTAAGAAACAGCAGAAAACCCAGTGTAACTCAATGGGATAAATTCAGACAACTCAGAGAAAGCTCCGACGTAGAGCAGAACATCCAGGATATCGACGCATGGGTGGAAGTCCTCATGCGCCAAGTTAAGGCCGCTACCACGAACCTACAGGAGGAAGACGCACCGACAACCGCCGACAGCAAACTCTTGCACATGTGGGAAGCTAAACGAGGCATGGAAAAGCGTCTCCGCACACAGAGATGGAACAGAAATTTGAGGCGAAGAATAGCCAGGCATAATAAGGAAATTGAGGAATACGCAATTAAACTTTCTGAGCAAAACTGGTGTAGTAGATGTGATGAAATGGAAGGCAATATGAGCCTTTCCAAGACGTGGGGTCTGCTGCGACATCTCCTTGACCCTGATAGCTCAAAAACACAATCGGGCACTAGATTGGCGACGGCCAGGCACGCGTTCGAGGGGACGGACGCGGAGCTCGTGGCAAAATTAGTGAACACCTACATCGGCGACACAGAATCCCTCCCCCTACCGCCGTACAAGGGCCCTCCTAACGAGACTCTCGATGCGCCCATAACAGAGGCGGAGGTTAGGGCCGAAATTTTGACTTTAAAGACGCGATCGGCCCCCGGCCCAGACGGGGTTACGAACAAGTTATTAAGGAATCTGGACGACATGTCCATAACGGCGCTCACGAAATACATGCAGGAGGTATGGAGTAGCGGCCGTCTCCCTCAGCAATGGAAAACTGCAAACGTGGTGCTAATCCCTAAGCCGGGTAAACCGCCCGGATTAGAAAATCTCAGACCAATTTCCCTAACCTCGTGCGTAGGAAAGCTTATGGAACGCGTCATCCAGGCTAGACTGACACGCTTCATGGAGCAGAACGACCTGTGGCCGCACGAGATGGTCGGGTTCCGGCCGGGCTTGTGTACGCAGGACGTGATGCTTCGCTTGCAACATGACATTATAAATTCGAGATCCAAAGACGCGAAGGTGATTTTAGGTTTAGATCTAACCAAAGCCTTCGACAATGTTAAGCATGCGGCCGTCCTTGCGGGGCTTCAGGACATAGGTGTCGGCGAAAAGACGTATAATTACATCAAGGATTTCCTGTCGCACAGGACGATAAAACTAAAATTTCAGGACTTAGAATTCCCCAAGATTTACCTGGGAAGTAAGGGAACGCCACAGGGATCGGTGCTCTCCCCCTTCCTTTTTAACGTGGCAATGAGGGGCCTTCCCGCCGCACTCAGGAACATAGACGGCATAAAATTTAGCTTGTACGCAGATGACATCAACATATGGTTGAACAGTGGTAGTGACGGTAGCATAGAAGAGCGGCTGCAGGCAGCGGCAGACACTGTAGTGTCCTACGCGGCCGAAAGGGGCCTTGTGTGTTCGCCGCAGAAATCAGAACTTTTTGTTTACAATCCGAAAACGCTCCGGTGCAAGCGCGACTGGAATTTTGAAATTAAGGTAGAGGGCAAAGCTGTACCGAAAGTTAATCACATCAGGATCCTCGGACTTTTTATCCAAGAGGACGGTTACAATGAAGGAACGATCAAGAAGCTCAGCAACTACGCTGCGCAAGTAACAGGGATCTTCAGGAGGGTCGCGCTGAAGGGCAGGGGCCTCAAAGAAAGCAGCCTCTTGAAACTGACGCAGGCCTATATTATTAGCCGAATATGCTATGCCACGCCATTCCTCGATATTAGGGTAAACGAGAGAGAGAAGATCGACGCAATTATTCGGCGTTGCGTCAAGAGGGCGCTGGGCCTACCTATCTCCACCTCTACAGACCGCCTGTTGGAAATGGGGGTGCATAATACTTGGATTGAACTCGCCGAGGCGGTGCGAATCGCCCAGCTCGAAAGACTGAGTACAACAAATACGGGCCGGACCATCTTAGAGTGGGTCGGCCGAAAAGTAGATAGGGGCATATGCGACAAGGTCGCCCTACCGCCACAATGTCGCGAGAATATCATCGTTCCCCCCCTCCCCCGCAACATGCACCCAGAACATCACCGGGAAAGACGGGAGAAGAGGGCGGAGGCGCTGGTTAAAAGGGCCGGCAATATCAGGGCAAATGAGGTTGCCTACGTGGACGCAGCGAGTGGCAGGTCGGGGGCGGCGGTCGCCTCAGTAGTCGACGGCCGAGGTGCACCAGTCGCTGCCGCCTCCATTAGGAGTAGAAACATAGATACGGCCGAGGAGGTCGCAATAGCGCTTGCTTGCGCCGGAACCAAGGCTAGTTTGATTCTTAGTGACAGCAAAACAGCAATCTGCAACATCGGAAAGGGCAGGGTCTCACCAGAAACGGCTCGAATTCTGTCCGCAGCCAAAATTGATCGCAAGATCACCTTAATTTGGGTCCCAGCACACACATCCGTCCCCGGTAACGAGGCGGCCCACATGTTAGCCCGAGATCTCTACTTCCGGGCAACTGTAGAGCCGCCCGACCCCCAGGGGATGGACGAACGTTTGCAAACGTACGCGGAAATCGCCGTGCACTACAGGTTAGGCAGGCGTCTAATGCCACCACCAGATCCAAACTTAACCAATACAGAGGCCATCGCCTGGCGACGATTACAGGCCGGAAATTTCGTTAACCCTGTCTGGTTATTTCAAACCACGTTAGACGATAAAAAAGGTGACAAATGTAAGACCTGCGGAGCGAGAGGGACCCTCGATCATATAATTTGGCAATGCCCTGGATCCCCGGGTGCTGAGGACAATATTAAGAGTAGAGAAGCCTGGGAGGCCCTTCTGCGAAGCGAGGTCCCCGCCGACCAGAAACGAGCTGTCCGCCTGGCGGCTGAAGCCGCGAAGAGACAATGTATCTTCGCCAGTCTTTAGTCGCGGAGGTCCCGTCCCCCGTCCCCTAGGCCTGCGTGCTAGGGACGGGGAGTAGGGGGCCTCCTACATCGGTGGAAATAAAAGTTGTTATCATCATCATGCCAGAGTGGCAGGGTGGATCAAGAACTTTAAGTGGAGTATTTCTTGCAGGAAGAAAATGTGTGATTGGTTTGGTTTATGGGCTTTAACGTCCCAAAGCGACTAAGGCTATGAGAGACGCCGTATTGGAGGGCTCCGGAAATTTCGACCACCTGGGGTTCTTTAACGTGCACTGACATCGCACAGCACACGGGCCTCTAGAATTAAAGAAAAGTAACAGTTGTCTGTAATTGTACGTACGTACATGTCTTGCTCGAATTCTTTGCCTCAATGTATCGAAAAGCTGAAACAGCTGATGAGCTGCTCTCAAATTTCGCATTAGGAAGTAACGTAATCGTCGGCAATTTTTTTTCTGGTTTTGCTTTTCTTTTTTGCCTCCTATTACGCGACAGATCTTTGAAACACGTCTGTGCTGCGCCACGTCTCGCAGCGCATGCGTGCGCCTGTCGTTAGGGGTTTCCTTTATACTTTCTGGAACTTGTCGTATAGCGAAATGATTGCCTGAAACGCTGCGTGCGTGCGTGCATGCGTGCGTGGGTGCGTGCGTCTGTTCAGTTAACTCTTTCCTGTCCACGCCTATTCCCATCGATAGCCCGCTATCGATGGTTTCAAGTTCGTATTTTCCCGCTTTTTGAAGCGTTCCTGGACAACTAGCGCCATCCAGTGTGAAATAAAGGAACTCTTCTTTCAGTTTCGCTTTTGTTTTGACTTTTTCCGTCAAGCGGTGATTTTTGAAGCCCCTCCGGAGTCAGCTGACCGGCGCTCCTTGTTTCCACCATGGTATAGTGCCATGGCGTCGACGTCGCGCGCTGCTGCTGCGTCGAAACCGCGCGTTTCCACAGAAATTGATGCTCCTGAGAGTTCGTTTTTGGACGAGAACAGCAGCAGTGAGGATTCAGAAGACGACTTCGGCTCTTCAGACTTCAGCACCGACAGCGAAACTGCGTCAGACCGACCCGGAACGTCAACAGCCATGCCTCGGTAAGTTTCGCTTTCTCCCCCGAAATGTTCCGCTTTTGCTGCGCGCTTATCGGAAAAGATCAGAGTGTTCTGAAGGTCATAACTCTTATCTGCAGGGTGTCAACGTCTTTCGGGCGGGATTACTTGCCGCCGGCAGCGCAGAGAGTCGTGTTTTCGGCTCGAAGACAGCCAGGGGTCGACCTCGGCGTTGCGCGCCGGAGTGTCGCACGGCGCTCGGCGGCGCGGTCGTCGACAGCTTCATGCTTTTTGACGCGCATCGCCAGGAGCATCCCGAAGCGCCAGAATTGTCGAGGACATCAAGATTTGATCAGTTCGCGTTCAGACTTGAATTGATCGAGCAACTCCTCGGATTTGATGAGCCACATCCTGAGGACCGCAATGTTCGCCCTCTGTTTCCGCCTCGTGATTCACCTCAGGGGCTGCAGCACAAGCCGCGGAAAATGCTAAGTACCGGAACTGCAAATTGTGCTACGAAGAAAAAAAGGTGGAACAAAAAACAAATGTTTTCTGTGAGACATGTGCGGCCAACCTCTGCTTCACGGCAACAAGGAACTGTTTCGCGGGGTGGCTCGATAGTCACTAGGACTACTGTTTCCTTTCCTAGCCCAGCTAATACTGTTCGCAGCAAACTAAAATTTGCTGCAATGTTGCATCGATCCCTGTTGTAAAAAATGTATATTTTGAAATTTTTTTATGTTTTATTTTTGTGACGAAACTGATGTTTTTGTGTTTTTTCTTTGTAACTACAATTTTCTTTCTGATAATTTTTTTTTTTCATCTCTTACTCAATAAACATGTTGACTGTGACTAATAACAATGTGAAGAGAATTTCCTCATCTACAATTCGGTACCATACACTCCTGTACCAAGCACGTTTTGTTAAAGAAAAAAAAATATTAATGATATGACCTAAAAACCACCATTTTCCCCGCGGACAGGAAAGAGTTAAGTAATCAACGACGCCTTTTGCGTCAGCTATACGGCTTGCATAGTCGATGGTTTGGCAGGCAGTTAATGCTCGACCTGTTTTCACACCGATTATTATGCGAGGCCACGCGCGAAGTGTGCGAGTAGTTTTGCATAAACGCGGCGTCAGTGCAGTAGGAAAGAACATTGAGAGCGGGGGGGGGGGGGGGGGGGGGGGGTTGAAGCGGACGTTAGTGGCGGCCCATCGTGTTGCCTTGAAACGATTCTCTGCTTCGAAGTTGCTTCATTTTATACAGGAGTTATTACACAGTTTTTAAAAATAGGCGTTTTGAGTTAGAAGAGCGCTTTTTTTTCGGCATCGCATTGTCAGCGGTGCAGTGCATCGGTATACGGCTAAGACGTGTTGACTAGCAGGTTGATTTACTAATATTGAATAGTTAACTTTTTAACTATCACTGCTAGGCTCCTTAGTTATTTACAGGTGTGTAGCCCACCTTAATTAAAAATTCAGGGGGGCACTTTGTTGACATAAAGCGCAGTAAGGCGAAAGCCTTAAGCGCGGTGTTGCTGCTTGTGTCACTGATGTGTGGTTAAGATTTTAAGCTTCGCCTCTAAGAGTGAAACGTGACAGCGTGTTGCAACGCTGCCAGGGAGTCCACAGAACGCCATCGCCCGTTCGGTTGTACGCCTTGCTCGTCGGTAAATTGGTTTTTGAGGAAAGGAAATGTATCTCTCTCGCATACCTCGGTGGACACCTGAACCTCGCCGTAACGGGAAGGGAGGAAGATGGGAGTAAATGAAGACACCGTGTTCACTAGACGTGCCTTTGTTCATTCAAACCATCGAGCTGGCATGGCGCGCAATAAAGACAAAAAAAAAAGAGCTGGGATGGCGCAGTGGTTAGCACGCTCGTCTCGCACTCCGGAGACCGGGGTTCGATTCCCGAACTCGACCAATTTCCTACTCGGTTTGATTTATTTATCTGGTCGGATTAGAACGGTTAATTTGTCTAATTGGGTGATTAAGCAATTAACTAAACTCATTCCCACTTACTTGGAGCATCACTATACGATCCCTTTAATTGGTTGCATGGTTACTAGCCAAAGTACAATTATCCCCGTTTGAAATTCGCGCACTGTGACGTCACGACCGTTTGGACCAATTGAAAAGCATGACATTTCTGTCGACAACTCCTGCTTACAACGATGAGGCATTAAAGGTTGGTTTGGTTGGTTGGTTTTATGGGGTTTAACGTCCCAAAGCGACTAAGGCTATGAGAGACGCCGTAGTGGAGGGCTCCGGAAATTTCGACCACCTGGGGTTCTTTAACGTGCACTGACATCGCACAGTACACGGGCCTCGAATTTCTCCTTCAAAGAAATTCAACCGCCGCGGCCGGGATCGAACCCGCGTCTTTCGGGACAGCAGCCGAGCACCATAGCCACTGAGCCACCGTGGCGGCAAGAGGCATTAAAGGCTTCCGCCTTAATATCCGTATCAGTTTTGAAGCGAAGAGCTTTACTACGAGGGTCGGAGCCGAGCTTCGCATATGCCGCAAAAGCCATATTCTGCGCATGCGCGAAACCGAGTGACGTCACACGCAGCGCAGGTGGCCGCCGACTCCATAGCCTGACGTTTACAGAAGACAAAATGAAAAAATAAAATATGAAAAATTAAAAAATACATAATAAGGAAGAATAAAACAAAAAAATAAAAATAATCACTGAAAGAAAAATAAAGAAATGAAAGAAAAATATCACAAATAAAAAAAATAAAAGACAAACAGTGGGCCAGGAAAAACACATCCTGGTGGACGAACCCCCCCCCCCCCCCTAAGGGAAGGAAAATCAAAAGAAAATTGGTTTTAAGGAAAGGAAAGGATGCCTGCCTCTCTCATATCTGTGGATACCAGAACTGTGCCAGTGGATACTCTCTCATATCTTAGTGTACACCCGAAAGGAATGGACACCACAGTACATGTCTCTAAAGCAACCTTCTAAGACAGCACTGTATTCACTACAGGCAGAGGGAGAGAGAATAAACTTTATTTATAGATTCTTCCTTGGTGGATACCTGGATACCCATACCCAAACTGCGCCATAAGGGCCTTAAAAGGAAAATGAAATGAAATGAAAATTGCTTTTAAGGAAAACAAATGCCTTTCTCTCATATCTTGGTGTACACCAGAAAGAAATACATACCACAGTACATGTCTCTAAAGCAACTTTCTATAAGACAGCACTGTATTCACTACAGGCGCCTCTCCCTACAGGCAGAGAGAGAGAGAGAATAACCTTTATTTATAGTCTTCCAAGAGGAAGGCTCCCTTCTGGGGCAGGTGGGCTACTGTGCTTGGTGGCCTTGATCTCTTGGATCTCGGGGACCTGGTCAAAAGTTGCTCACAGAGAGAGCTGACCAGGCCGCTGAGATCCGTATAGGCAGTGTGTGGAGGGTCGAACGCCTCCACTGTTATCGTGGTGCTCCCAGTGCATTGTGCGCGAACTGCGCCAGCCATGACGTCAAACCAAGGGTAACTTAACCACAGCTAAGCCTCTGCCAAATTTTTTTTTAAATTTCGGAAATGCGGTTACCCTCAGCACTGTGGCCCAACAGATTTTGGCTATTTCGACGAGTTACATGCATTGGAGAGATTTCTTTGCCTGCGGGCTTCTCAAAAGCGCATGTATTTTGGCACGATATAGGCAAAATTTGTTGGGCCACAGCATTGCGGGTAACCGCGTTTTAGATATTATAAAAACTGAACTGATATGGATGTTACTTAGAGTTGGCTACACGCCTCTGAATAATTAAGGAGTCTAACGGTAATAGTTAAAAAGTTGATTTTTCAATATTAGTTGACCAACCTGCTTGTTAGCACGTCCTGGGTGTATACAAATGTACTACACCGCTGACAGTGCTATGCCGATAAAAGCGCGCTTCTAACTCAAAAAGCCTTTTTTAAAAATTGTGTAAAGCCAAATTAGGTGAAAAAAAAATTCAGGGGGCACTTTGGCTCTCTAAAGTGCTGCTAGGCAAAAGCGTTTCCTGGCGCACTGTTTCTTTTCATATTTTATTTTTTATTTTTGTTTCTTTTCTTATTTTTATTTTCGTATCTTTCTTATTTTTATTTTTTCTTTAATTTATGAAACCCACGCATTCACTACATGCGCCTTTATTCATGCTCAAACCATGAGCCTTTGTGATGGAGTTATAGCATCTCCACTTCAAAGGCCCAAGGCCCTGGTTCGATTCCCAGCCTCGACACAGCCTTTTTTAAGTAGTGACGCCGAAACGTGGACAAATCTGCCGACACGGCTGCTAACAACAGTGTGAGGCATTAAAGGCTTTCGTCTTAATACCCTATATACGACGCCCCCATTGACACCTGGTCTCCATCGTCGCCATGCTGACGCACAGCCTGGGAAGGAGGTATTTGTGCTCATCCATCGCCGCCTCTGCATGACTAATGAATTCAGAGCGGCAGCCGCAAAAACGCCCTCAGACGTTTGTCTGTGTAGTAACGGAAATTCCAGCGACAGCTGTAGGATGGTGCAAATGTTCATGTTCATGCCAATGGGAGTACTTCTTATAGTATGACTCGGGTTAGGAATGTGAGATGTGTGCTGTGTTCGTGCGGTTACGCTCCCATTAGCAGCGGCCGCAGTGGCTCAGTGGTTATGGCGCTCGGCTGCTGGCCCGAAAGACACCGGTTCGATCCCAGCCGCGGCGGTCGCACTTCGATGGAGGCGAAATTCTGGAGGCCCGTGTACTGTGCGATGTCAGTTCACGTTAAAGAACCCCAGGTAGTCGAAATTTCCGCAGTGCAACACTACGGCGTCCCTCATAGCCTGAGTCGCTTTGGGGCGTTAAACCCCCATAGCCAAACCAAACTAAGCCAAGCTCCCATTAGCACCGCGTGCGAGTAGCGCTGAACATTAGAAACATCTTGTAAAATTTTTGTGTAAGTTGCAGTAATGTACTAATGTTAAAAATTAACAAACAGCGTTATATGTTGTGTCGTGATTTTAGTTTAACGTTCAATGTAAACGTTAGGATAATGTTACAGGTTACATGTTATTTTATTATAGAAATCATACTTAAAAAACATTAAATATTCCAGTGTTTGCTATAATGCTTAAATCATCACTATGATATAGCATTACTTATATCCCTTATGGTTTATGACGGTTAAACATCCCAAGGTATGAGGGACACCGTAATGGAAGGCTCTGGATAATTTCAACCACCTGGGGTTCTTTAGACATCGCACAGTACATGGGTCTCTAGAATTTTGAGTCCATCGAAATTCGATCGCCGCAGCCGGGATCGAACCCACATATTTAGGGTCACTACTGAGCCACCACAGCAGGCATTCTGTCTCGAAATTTTTGTACCATTCGTATAGTAATGGCGTTTATCAACTGGCAGAGCTTGAAGCTTGAAGCCGCGGTATTCGCTAGAACATGAGTGCATGTGTTGCATGTATTAAGGTGTTTTCCCAATGGGGATCGGAACTTCTTTGTACGTCCTGCAGACGTCCTGAATGTCCGCAGAGCGTCCATGGGAGTTTTTATGTCCATAGGGTTGCAGTGGTCTAGCGTCTCCCTCGTTGCTCCTTTCAAATCTGTTGAATGAAACTGTACTGTCGCAGTTGGCGGATATCTGATCTTGCAGTGTACCTTTACTGTTTTGGGGAATGTTGGATTTGTGGTTCTTAAAAGGGCTGTAGACACCTAATTTTATTGCACGTTTTCTTCTGTGAAACGATGTGTTACACATTGGAGTACAAGGATTACCGGGTGGTATTTGCCTACAAGCGCTAAATAATTTACAATTGAATTTCTTCTCTCATGCAGTTTCGGTTTCTGTTTCATCGACTGAACGACTGTGACATCAAGCTGATGTTCTCATTGCGTGATCCACTAGAAAAACTAATATAATCGCTGATGTGTAGTTTTAATTCACTATGACATTTAATCCAGCCTATTCCAGCACCTGGAATGACAAAAAATGACCTGTCGGCATTTATATAGCCGATTTTTTATGCCTCACGTGACTTAAGCAGCAACTAAGCATCACAGCCATTGTTCGACTGATGAAAACGAAACCGAAACAGCTTCAAGAAGAAATTCAGTTATAAATTATTTAGTGGTCGTACATGCATACCACAGGCTACTCCATGTATACGAATGTCTAATGCATCGTTTGAAAGAAGGAAACACGCTATAGTAAGATACAGTTTAAAAAAAACAGCAGTTGCTAACACTGGGCCGCGATCTGCAGCGTCCTGTATTACTCCGCTGGACAATCACAACAGTAAACAAAGGCAGGTTTTTAATGTTTGACTATATCAAACAATCCACGTATCAAAATTCTAGAGCTCATAATTTTTTTCCTTGTGATAAGCTTCTTGTTTACGTAACAAGAAATGTTTAATAAGCACTGGACTACTTTTTCGTCGTGGAGGAATTCTGTGCGCGGAGGCTGAATGTGGGCGGAGCTTCACTGCAGACTTGAGTTGTATCTGACTATAGCAAAAATTTAGTGTCTATAGTCCTTCAAATGTTTAATTAACTTGAGAAAAAAGTTATTCTGAGGCTTGTTTGTAACGTGTAAGAAGTGTTACTTTAAGAACATTGTAATAACATCTGACCGGCACAAAACTAGCATTGTTATAATGAACGTTTAGAGGCTTCCCGGGGCGTGTAATGGGCTCTAGTGATTGCCAAAAAAACTGCGCAAAGACAACGGAGAAGAGGCACAAAGACGCACACACAGAGCGGGTAATCTTTTTCAAGGATAAAAAAAAAAGAAAACGATATTGCATGCACTAGCCATCCATTACCTTTTACAGAAAAGCAACCAGCTCGGCTTCTTTGCGCTACATGAATCGTGAGTTGTTGTGGCTGTTGTGAGGATTTAAATTGTGTGCTTGTTTCCTAATAAAGTCGATTGCGAGTTCGCACCTCTTTCGTGCTCTCTGCCTCGTTCCTGTCCTATTTTGCGCCAACTGACCTGTGGCAGCATATTGTCTGGTTAAAGGGGCACTGCGATGTTTTCCACAGTACCGATTGATGTCATTGATGAGATTTATCATGAGTTCCTGAGGCCAGTGCAAAAAGAATGACTGAAATCGGAGCATGCAAACGAAAGTTATTGCACTTTGAAAATTCGAAATGAAAAGATCAGACGAAAACGCGTTTCACTCGCCCATTTCACTCACCTGGTACTTACATTGGACACCACCAATCAGAACCGCACCTAGCGCACACGCAGAGGAAGCCTACCGCGCATTTTGACAACATCCCTCCCCCCCTCCCCGTGTACGCGGCGCCGCCGTAGACAGGGCAGGAGCAAGGGAAGCTCCCCGATGTTTCTTTGATGGTAGGATTGCAAGGCTGTCGGCTGCTCCCCCCCCTCTACACCAAACTCGCCTCCCGTCTCCTGTCCAGCCTTTCTCTTCATATTTTTGGGCAAGGTGTGTCGACTGGCTTTTTTTTTCCGCCGCCTCCTTGGTGTGGTTTGAACAGCGCTCGCCCCTACGAAGGTTTGAAGCAGAACGGAAAGTGTCGCCCTTAGCATTATTCATATTAGTTTTCGTTCGCTTTCACTAGTTGTGGCATGCAAAAAAGCTTCGAGTACTCAGAGACATAATATTTTGGATCCATATCGTTAGTATAAAGGAACAACATGCAAACTGGACGCACAACCAATCAGAAAGACAGCACCCAAACTGGATGCCACCTCATTTCTGCTGCCGAAAATGGCCGCTGCGTTGCGACACCATCGGCTCGAAACGAGCATTTCTGGAGAAGATTAAAATATTAAATATTACGATTTCGGCGATCTCTTTGGGCATTAAGGAGCCACAATGCCCCTTAGTCTGCATACAAAGAATAAAGGCCTCATGCTTTACTTACATCGCAGGGCCCCTTTAACGATCTGTAGTGGATGCCTTTCGCTGAGAGTGTTTTACTATCAGGATTTTTTTTTAACGATGTTTATTGCCTCAGGGCATAAAAGGGTATGTAATGATGGATGACAAGGATCTGGATGTTTAGGATGTGTCCAAAATAAAATTTTTCCTAAGGTTGCGCGAATATTCAAAATTTTCGAATATCAAATCGCATATATCCTTCTAGCCGCCGCAGTGGCTCGGTGCTTACATGGTGCTTGGCTGCTGACCCCGAAGACGCGGGTTCAATCCGGACCGCGGCGGTCGCATTTCGATGAAGGCAGAATGATATAGATCCGCCGCAGTAGCTCAGTGGTTAAGGTGCTCATCTATCTGTATCTCTCACACATATCTCGATGGACACCTGAACTGTGCAGTAAGGGAAGGGAGGAAGGTGGGAGTGAAATAAGAAAGAGAGAAGGAGGTGCCGTAGTGGAGGTCTCCGGAATAATTTCGACCACCTGGGGACTCCTGTCCTCGTTTTTTGCGCGCTGTTTCCCTCCTAAGCTCTATTTACATTTAAAACGTTTGTGCACAATCTGTTTAAATTTTGCTAATCATACTCATGAGCAGGGGTCAGACAGTCGACTTCTGCTGGGACATGATTAGTTTAGGTTGCTCAAATGAAATGCTTTACAACTGGCTACGAAGACATCTCAGCCTGACTATGCTCTATATCAAAAGATTCCTAGAGATGAAGCATTTAAGTTGTCAGAGATCTGATCCAAGTGTAAGCATTTCAAGGCGGGGAGGGGGGGGGGGGGGGGGGTGCTGCACTGAAAAAATGTTTGTTTGTTCTGGTGTCCCTGTTAATGTGTTGCTCACTTGTCAGCTTAGCACGGCTGCCGTAGACATGTGCTTCATTGTCTTCCATGTTTGGCGTGCAGGCAGGACCTACTCAAGTGGAATGGCTGGGGCTACAAGGACTCCAAGTTCGTGGTTGATGGCTCCACGCACCACATCTCATTTACAGGCGACAGGTACGTTGAGGGGGTCCTTTTTTGCTTGGATTGAGCAACCACGTTTCATTCTCGGAAGGATATGGCTTTTGTATTTATTGAGAGATATTGAACATAAGGTAGAAGGTATTGTTAGCGTTGTTTAGGGCAGTAACGAAAGCTACTAGTGCTGCGTTGTTCGTAATGCACCAGTGACAGTGACTTTCATTGTTACTGGTGCTAACTGAAATGAGCTCAGACACAGAGTATATATTTATCTTTTCAGTTTCAGTTCCAGTTTTATTCCTTAAAGGCCCCCTTTTCAGGGGGTGTTACATAAGGGGTGGGAATACACTTGAAATGTGAAAGAACAGCAATGATTAACATTGAAGATGATCTGTTACACGCGCTTGAAAAACAGATGGCGAAGCGATGACGACGACGTCATAGGGAAGGCCGTTCCAGTCTGAAGCTGTTCGAGAAAAGAGCGATATTTACATGTATTGCTTGACTCATTGATTTCGAGGTAAAGTATTGCGCAAAAATGGCGCTTAAAACTTGCCTTTTTTCACGCAGTATGAGCAAGTATAGTAATACCTCATTAATTAGAATATTTAAGGACCAAGAATAATGGCCAAATCATACGAAAGTCAGAATTAACGAATGACGCCAAAAAAAAAGCTGCTGGAAACCATTCGCGTCATAGTAAATTGATTCGGCGAAAAGCTGTGCTGTGGTTGTCTGCTTTTGAGATGAAAACTGCACGCAGCAGCGACGATTTTGCGCAGTTCCGTCAGGAGCATTACTGCGTACACACTTTCTGGAGTGTCGGTGTCTAATAAAAAGATCAGCGACATGCCAGTTAGTGTCCAAAACTGCTCAAAACTGTACTCAGCTGGGCTGGCATCATCGCGGTCTGGGGCAAAAAAAAATTACAAAATCAAAACCGAAACTATACGCCTGCACAATTTTTTGGCGTCGTATTCATGAACGTTGTCGCACTTACCGTTGCGCGCATGTCAGAAGTGTGCGAGTAACACTGCAGCGTACAATTCAGGCTTGAGGAGGGGATGTTTAGGCGATCACTTGCTCTGCCTGTCGTACCGCGACGCGGCCCCTGGTTGAGGCCCCGTCTGTGTCCGAATTAACGAGCCTCCGGCGCTGCATACATGCGTAGGCGTTGTCCAAAATATTCGGATTTCCGAATTAACCATGTACAACATTCATGCGTGGGTGCATGTGTGTGTGTGTGTGCGCGCGTGTGTGCGTTCTGGAATTCAACACTGGAAACAAAAAATGGGTACCTATAATGATGGTCAGCTATGAACCGAGTGTAAAACAGCATTTTGGGTTATTTCATCTTGTGCACACTGAGGTGTGGAGGTTGTTTATTGTGTAAAGACTTGTAAGTATGCCTCAAATACTCACCCCTGATATATATTTGGCGATTTTCTTTCATGACAAAAGAAACTGTGAAATGAGGAATTGCACTTACACCACATCGGGCTTACCAACGAGGCTGCTCGTTTTCCTTCCCCTTGACTTTCCCCCTGCAGGTACAAGATTGGGAACAAGACACTTCCACACTTCAAGGCCTGGGTGGAGTCTGCACTGGGCGTGGACCTCAACGTCCTCATACCTTCCCAGGTGGGGAGAGGATGCTTAGGAAGTTGGATGGGGGTACAAACTTGAGAGAACTTGGAGGTCAAGTCTTGTCTCCTGCCTGCCTCATCTGCTCTTGTTTATTTCTCTCTAAAGTTGGGGCGGATGTTGGGAGAATTTCTTGGGTGCCTGTGGGTTTTTTTTTCTCCATGCCTTCTAGTTTAGTTTAGTTACTGCGGTTTACCGTCCTAAAGCAACTCAGGCTAGGAGGGACGCCGTAGTGAAGGGCTCCAGAAATTTCGACCACCTGGGGTTCTTTTAACGCGCACTGACATCGCACAGTACACGGACCTCTAGAATTTCGCCTTCATTGAAAGACGAAATTCTAGAGGCCTGTTTACTGTGCGACATGTTAAAGAACCACAGGTGGTCGAAATTATCCGGAGCCCTTCACTATGGCGTCCCTCCTAGCCTGAGTTGCTTTAGGACGGTAAACCCCAGTAAACTGAACTAAACTAGAAGGCATGCTGCTAACCACTTTTCCTGCTGCCTGTTGAATGTTGAGTACCTGTGTTCACTTGTTTGTAGAACATCATTTGTGTCGCATCGACTTGATTCCTGAAAGTGAAACTAAAGGAAGATAATTTGTGCAATGCTTCAAAGGAGCGTGCCAGAAAACCCAATGCAGAAAATTGGTAGTGGTAACTTCACCTTTTTTCGCTGTTTTTTTTTTAGCTGGGAGGCTGAAAATTCCCGCCTATTTTTAAAAAATTTGCTGTGAACCCTCAATGCAGAAACTCAGGTATGATCTCTTAATCGGTTCTCTGCAATGACCATGAGTACCATGGCAGGTTTTCATGATCCAGTGGTACTAAACTGTGGCATCTTGTTGAAAACCTGGCTCACTGCACCTCTGTGCTATTGCACGTGGCTTTCACTGTTGCCAAGTGTCCATTGGCAAGCACTTTGGTTGCCACTTTCTGATCTTTGATTGTGTTCTAGATGAAGTGAACATAACATTTTTCTGTAATAATGCTTATGTATCTTGCATGGTAGACTGTTTCTGTTGAACAATTTCCTTGCTTTATTTTCTAACTTTCTTTGTTTTCACACTGCTTTGTAAGCATATGCTGTTGCACATTGCGAAGCTCACCTGAAACCAAATTTAGATATTTTTTTTTGCCCCAGGAAGAAAGTAGAAACTGAACTTTCTGGGGCTTTACAAGAAGGCATTGCTGTTCGCATTGTCACATTGCCTCTGGTGTTCCCAAATGACAGCCTGTAAAATTATGCGAGCCGGCCCCTCCGCAGGGATGTTTTCCTGCTGAAAAGTTTCATTCGGGGTTGACAACTTATATTTGTATTTCAAAATGAAAAGGGTGAGAGGCCTTCTTGATCAGTGCAAAAGTCTAAACAGTCACCATCGGCCTTCATGATTGCATGTAAAGGACAGATGTCGAAAGGACTTGATTGTTTGCCTACCCAAATCTCTCAATGGCATCTGTATCTAGCTTATGAACTTGAAGAACGCATCACGAGCTAGTTGGTTTTCCATCACACGAAAACAGCGCGAACTTCACAGAGGACGTAGAAAGGACAGACGAGACACAGGTGCTGACACCGTTAGTCAGCGAAATGCGACCGCCGCAGTCGGGATTGAACCCGCGTCTTCGGTGTCTTGTTGTTAGTCAGCGAAATGCGACCGCCGCAGTCGGGATTGAACCCGCGTCTTCGGTGTCTTGTTGTTAGTCAGCGAAATGCGACCGCCGCAGTCGGGATTGAACCCGCGTCTTCGGTGTCAGCACCTGTGTCTCGTCTGTCCTTTCTGCGTCCTCTGTGAAGTTTGCGCTGTTTTCGTGTGATCTAGCTTATGTTCAATAAATAAATAAATAATTAAATTATTGCCTATTTGAGCTGCACTAGTTTCAGGAAGTTTGTAATGGCAGCCCAATTGGTGGCTCACTCCTCGGTCTCTCCCCTTTTGTGCGCTGAGCTAAGGATAGAAACACAGTCTCTAAACAAGACTCTTTGGCCGGAACAGAGCACTGCACAGGGCCCAGCTCACAGAATTTTGCTAGTCATCAGCTGCTTCTTTACTCGTTGCTGCTTCTCAGTACTGCCAAGCACGAAGTGCACTTGACGGCATGCTGCATTGATTTACCCCTTGCATGCCTGCGGCACGTTCTCTGTACACTTCTTCTGTTCCCTCTGCTCGTGTTGTTCCTCTCCTGCACCTTGCATGCCCTCTCAGGAACCCATAAAGAGCACCAAGACCTCTCTCCAAGGCTCCTCCTGCGTGGCTGTTAACCCTGTGCGCGTTTGTTCGAGGGTAAGCAGCGCATGTTGCCTACAGCATCCCTGGATGACAGGTTGCTGCTTGATAAGTACTTGAGGGTCCTTCATCTGCCCGGAAGTGTTTCTGATGTGTTTTGTTATTTATGTGTGTGTTTTACTTGTTTCTCTGCTATCTTTCTTCTACACTGTCGGCTTTTGCAGCCATACCACTTCCCCCTCCCTTTGGATGTCGGGGCTGTCGTCCGCATAAAATGATGTCACATATCAAGGCCACGAGACCCGTCATCATTGGTCACATGGCTCACGGATCCTGTGACCCACTGATTACATAGCTAACAGGCCGTGTCGCCTGTAAAATTATATTGATCGTAACTTCCCCCTAAAGAGCTGATGCTGCAAATCATGTCACGTTGCGTGAACACTCTCCCAACAAATATTTTTTTTTACCCTAAGGGCCCAAGGGAGCATTGCTACGAGACTGACGGAATTGGGAAATGAAGTGTGATGTACAGTAGAATCTCTGTAACGTAATCCTGGCTGGTACAACTTTCAGTATGATATGAATTCGTAAAATTCTCTGGCCAAAGTGCATTGTGTACAGTGCGCAGAGTTTTGGATGTTCCTGACACTTCTTGCAGTCCCTTGGAATCTTATCAGATCCTACTGTATGCATTGAATACATCAGTGGAGTATGTAGTGATATGAGATGCAAGAGTTTTTAGTGTGATTTGCCAGAAAAAAAAGTAAGAAAAAACTTGCCATTTTACTATTTATTTAAAGGTTTGCATTTTAACCTATGCATTCTAGAAGTCACTTAAAAGCTCATTAGGCAGAACCCATTAGGCTGATTATACTAACTTGGATTATCAAGTGCGTACACTAAGTATCAGCTAGCAAGCATGAAGATGAAGCCAGCTACTTAAATTACAAGGGAAGCATTCGTGAATGGAAATGTTAGCCAGCTTCACCTAAGCAAATTCCCTCCTGGCATTTTAGCTTTCACTGCTTCTTGAACATAGCAGAAAATGATGTTCTAGTTCGCAAAGGAGAGCAGGCGTGTGAATATATATAGGCATTGTAGGAAAGCCGAAGTTAGGACAGAAGCTGTTATAATTGGTTAAGATGTCATTCCCAATGCTGCATCACTTACAGTAATGCACTAATCATGTATCCTGCTTTATGAGTGATTTCTGTTAGTATCAAGCATCTTTTCTCTTAATCTTGACATGTGCGAAAGCGTAATAACGCTGTAAACGTGCTATAGGACAGTTTGATGCCACAGATAGATGGAAGCTTCTCTGAATGTTCTTTTGAGTTAAATGTTGTAATGCAAATAAAATTAGTAACGTTTTGTGAAACAAAGCTTGAATAGTATTAAAGGCTCTCCACCAGTATTTTTATTAGGTTGTCATTTTCAGTTCGATGATGCAATGCTTGGTGTTAAGACATGTCCATTTCTTTGTACAAAATGAGTGTACTGAAACCAGCATGCGGCTAGTCATTACAAATTTGGCAACGTTCTGTGTATAAATAATTCTTGCCCTGGGAGTCCTCGAAAAATTCCACTACACAAAAAAAGAGACAAAGAAAAGTTGGCGGTGGTGTGCCATTCATGAAGACACGTTTTCATCTTCTCGAGCCGTAGTAACTTAATGAATCCCGGTGTTTTCTTACTCATTTATGTTCATATATGATGTCCAGTCTCCAATGATGCCAGCAGCATATTTCACCACAAGGACTCTTGTTTCAAGCATTCACCGGCATCTTTGCATTTTCTTGATGCTGACACTAATTAAGGGTGCATCCGACACTGGCCATTTCTTTTTGTTTGTCTCTGCTATTCCTTCAAAAAGAAGGAATTAAAAATAGCGTTAGTATTAGGGAAGATCATTTCAACTTTGGCATTGCATAGAAGTAGCCATTGTTACTAGGTGCAAGGGCTCCTACTCAACCATTGTGACATATCGAGGTAGACCCACCACAGTAACTAAATTTTGCTGCTAAGCATGGGTTCATGTCATCCACATTTTGATGGGGGCTAAAGGCACATACACATGTATGCCAAGAATTAGTAAATGCATGTTAAAGTATGTCGAGTGGTAGAAATTAATCCAAAGTGTTTTACAATGCCAATGTAGTCAGAGCACATGAAAAAAAAAAAACGTGGCTTTTTTTATTGTCTCGTTACGTTTTACGGTGTAGTCAATACACAGCCATCCATTAAACCCACTGCTTTCTCGCATTTTTCTACATGTATGTGCACTGAGTGGCTGAAACAAAATGTAATGTTTTTCATTCAGTGCTCTTTTCTGCCTTAGATGTCTACTTGTAATTGTCAGGATTGTTTTCATGGCAAAGTTGCTACAAATTTTAGCATATTGAGATGCATAACCGCTGTGCGTGAAATAATTGGCAAATTTTGTTCTGTCAACACTAGAGATGGGCTAAGGGCTACAGTATGTTTTCTCTCTGATATTAAACATGCCTTGTTGCGTGCAAATGGATAACCGACCTTTTGGTTTTGTTTGATGGTGGCAACAGCAACCCCCTTCGGACCAGGAACTCCCACACCCCATCATCAATGAGCCGTACCTCGAGAGTGTCCGTCACGCGGGCATCACCTACTCGGCTGACGGACAGGACAGGCTCTTCAGGGCACACGGTGAGTGCTGCATATTGTGTTTCAAGCTGTCAATCATGCACTAAGAACCTTTGAGGAATCGGAGAAAACTTTGTACTGTTAATTATCAGCCGTAGCCATGTTACGCTTGTAGAATTCAGTGTGTGTGCCTTTCCTGCCCACTGCTGTGGAACATACAGAGGAATGCTCACTGCAAAGCTGGACAACTGACAAGGATGTTTCTGCTGCATCTGTTCCACCAAAAAGATGCTTGCTTGTTTCTTTTTCTTTCCAATGTGCAGAAATGACTTCCTTATTCAGTATGTACCGCAGCTTCACCTATCATCTGTCGCTCATCGTTCATCCCCATCAACATCATGCTGGTTTAGCCTGCCTAGCTAACCCGATGTTAACGAGGCTGAATCCACTTAACCGAGGACAAGCACCCTTCCAGTACGAACCTACTTCCCTTATTCTCCGCATGCACCGGCCACCATCCTACCTGAGCTGAGTTTTATTGTCGCCACACTTATGATACTATTAGTTCCGTGCATTGCATTGTGCTTAAGTTCATTTTTTTTTTGCTGTGCTGGTAATGTGGTGCTCATTCAGCGCAAAAGCCAAGGAGGTGCCACTTTTGGGGCACCCTTCTGTGGGTGCATCTCCGAGAACCAACAAAATGCTTGTTCCACCCACTTCCACCCACCTGAAGCCCACGGCGAATTCAAATCCGAAGGTGTAATGAAGGGTGATTAGCGCAAACAAGTGAAATGTAAGACCAGTACTGCTAAAACAGATTTGTCCCATCATATCGTACGATCACCCATTCCCTCGTAATATCAGCTGGCATTCATTCCCTAATCCATACTCCTTTTTTGGTCTCTTAACTATGCACCCGTCATGTCCCTTTATGTTCCTCACTTCACTATCCTTACCCCCATTTCATGCTTCTTCGGTAGCCTCCGACATTCATCTCAAAATTCATCTCAGTAACATCCACGGAATAGCATTGCCTCCACAAACAGCTGTCGCAAAGCTTTGTCTTGCTCCCTGAGAGCAGATCCGCCTTTTTGTTTACTTCATAATACGAGTCCTGTGAAAATGTTGGGACTCCAATGTGATGCTTCACTGATGTAGCATTATGGCTTAATGTGTGCTAACTCTTGTTGGGCACCACAAATTATGTGTGAGCATAGCATCCTTGGATTTAGAAAAATATAGGAAGGAATCGATATAATGTCGTTGGAGTGCATGCGAGTATCTATAGGGCAAAGTGTGCATTTGGTTCTCTGCTCTTTGTGGAATAATATACGTTACCACTGCTCTTCTCAGAAATGAGACCGCATTCGTTGCCAGTCATTGTTCGATGTTCTTATGCAGGTCACACCATGAGGGAGATCTTCACACTGCGTGAGAGCTCCTTCGCACGCATTCCCGACTTGGTCGTCTGGCCAAGTAAGCAGGCCCTTTGTTCATTGAGAAAGGCTGTGTTGCTGAGTGCTAAGCACAGCCTTGCATAAGCATGCACACACTGTCCTGTTTTTCCTAGTTTGTTTACAAAACCAAGGGGAGCAAATTGGGATGTTATTTTGTTCATTCGTTTCATGGTGTTGATCAGAGTGGAAAATTAGCTGCATGAAAAGACAGTCACATGCTACCAGTGACATATGGCTCTGAACCACATGATTTAGCGTGCTTAAATGACCAGGCAGGGGTGTTTATAGACATCTCATGAGTGCAGCACTATGCGATTTTCTTTTTTTTTTTTCACCCTTGCTTGAGAACTCTGAAACAGTAGTAGTGTATGTGTTCTGTGTGGCTGTGTGCTTACTTCTCTCTTGTTTCGAACGTTCCACACTCTCACTGCTTCCTCTCGTGCAGCGTGTCATGAAGACGTTGTCACGCTGGTGACACTGGCCGCTCAGCACAACGTTGTCATCATTCCATTTGGAGGTGAGCGAGTTGGTACTGGTAGATGAGACTGAGTACTGGCAGCCAAAGCTGTCACTTGATAGCATTAATAAACCCATTCGTGCCATCCCTATTGTCTTTGTGAAAGGTTCACATTCAGACAGTCACATTGACTTCATCTGTTTTGTAGGTGCTACTATTAAGTTATTTGGTCGCCGTAGTTGTGCCCATTATTTCTCATGTTTGTGAGCCAGCTTTCTGAGACAGTGTCATCCATTTCCCCCAAAGGTGGTACCAGTGTGTCGGGTGCCCTCGAGTGCCCGGCCGGGGAGACGAGGATGATTGTTTCCCTGGACACGTCTCAAATGGTACGTGGTTCTACGTGCTGACGTCATTAACGTTCTCTGGCTTGCACTCTGGCAAGCACTCCCTCTTTTGTGGCCTGCAAAAGCTGAGAGGGCTGGGGGGAGGGGGGTGTCTGTGCAGAACCGCATCCTGTGGGTGGACAAGGTGAACATGACGGCCAACATCGAGGCGGGCATCATCGGCCAGGACCTGGAGAGGCAGGTGAGTGGGAATGGGCATTCTTGGCACACTGTCCCTCGTGCCATGTGCCTTATACCCCTGTCAGATGAGCAAGTTTAGTGTCATTTTCAACGAGTGATACTCACCTGTAGTGTCATTCGCATCGTGTCACACGATGAACTTTAATGACACTCACTGCTGAACGCACTCGGCAAAAAGTGAGTTTGGGGAACTCACTTCACTTTTCCCGAGGGGCGAAGTGTATAGCCTCGGTAGCAGCGTTTTGAAATTAGAATGCAACGTCGGCAATAAAAATGGTGTTTTATTGAACGCAGCTAATTTTTTTTGCCCTCTTGTTCATGTAAACTTATTTGTGTTGCCATTAAATATATATACATATATTCCGACATTCTTGTTTTCAGCTGCAATAATTTTTGAGGCAGCCGCAGCGGTATGGCGGCTAGCATGGCGACCGTAGCAACTATCTGCAACCGTTTCGGTGTGACGGTGCAACAGTGCAGTGTTTGCAATCCAAGGAGGCGCTCGAATGCACATGTATGTCGCCACCACTTTTTGCGACTCAGATTGTGTCAGCTGCACAGAAACGTTATCGCCGTGGGTCGCCATGATGCTTCAAAAAGTGAAGTACTGCTCCTGGCTTGTCTCGTCTTGCGAAGCCTTTTTTGTAATCTCCAAAACTGCACAAAGCTCCTTGATAATCAAAAAATTTCTTGCAGTTTGGAATCTACTGTACATTAACTGCACATTAAAGATTTGAAGCGCGAAAAGTAATATTTTTTGTGCCTTACTTGAAAAGCCATCGTCACCACCATCAATTCCGAATGACACTTTATTTTTCCGTGTAGCAGCACGCCCCGAAAGTGTCACTCGTTCTGGATAAGTGCACTTCGTGAAAGTGTCACTAAACTTGCCCGTGTGACAGGGGTATTATTCCATTCGCAGACTTAGTGTCTGCCATTTTTTGGTACAGCTGTCGCAGTTCCACTACAAAGCCGCATGAACTGGCCCTGAGTTGCTGCCATCATTTGTTTTGTATGCCTTTATTTCTATCTGTGAAGTGTTGGGCAATGCCATACTGGATCAACAGGAGGCCATAATAGCCTCTCAGCTCTGGCAAAGATCAGACCCCATTCGCAATACCATCAAGTGTATACTGTGGAATCAGACGAGGAAGAGTAGCAGTTGATGCACTAGTCTAGTCGAAATTGGCTGCCTGTATTATTAGGGTTGAACCCTTGTTTGCTGTCTGCTGAACCGCATTAGGCTTGTGTAGCGGAAGTTGCATAGCCACCACGTGTCACCATTGGTTAAAAAACGCTGGTCTGTGCAGCTGCTTTGCTGGTGGGACCAGTGTAGACTGGCACTTACTTCGGCTCCAATCCACTGCACAAAATCACAATTGTTTGGCAGCCATCTTTGCAGGCACCCATGGCAACAACGCAGGGTGGCCATCTCCTTTCCGTGGGAAACTTAAATATTCGCTGGTTAGTTATATATGCCAGTTATATTGATTTGAGCATAAAAACACGTACTGCTAGAAAGAGACGGGAGGCAAATCACACATGCTACTCACAGCTTAATTTATTACGCCTACTCACTCTTTTCTGGTGATTCTGTGATACTTCATCATCGTCACGAGGACTGTTTCTTCCCGTACCACCACCGCGCGTGCAGCTTGCGGAGCATGGCCTGTGCACGGGCCACGAGCCGGACTCGTACGAGTTCAGCTCCCTGGGCGGCTGGGTGGCCACGCGGGCCTCAGGCATGAAGAAGAACGTGTACGGCAACATCGAGGACCTGGTGGTGCACGTGCGCCTGGTGACGCCCAGTGGCACGGTCGAGCGCAGCTGCCAGGTGCCCCGGCTCTCCAGCGGACCCGACGTGCACCACTTCGTGCTTGGCTCCGAAGGTAATAGGCGTCTTTGGTGTGCTCCATCTGGTGGCCACAATGTCAGTGGGGCCTTATCAGTCCATGAGATAAGTAGAGGGATTCAAATTTAATAGGAGGACGGGTGGTGAGGTCTTGTCTCTAGTTGCCTTTTGGGGGGGGAGTGCATTCGGAGGCACTCGCTTCCACTCGTGTCTTCCCGTGGGTTACCTCCTCTCAGTCTTCACGAACGTCGTTGCCGCATGCAAACTGACTGTTCTTGCTTCGCGCAGTGAGTGCATTCATTCGCGGCATGACCGCGGCCGTGTCGCACTATCTGGCATCATGACGTGATAGGGTGCAGGCATGAGGAAAGAACGGCTATGACTCAGATAAGAGTCTAATACTGTCGCTTGCAGGTGGAACGTGGGGAGCGGCGTTTCTCGCGATTTTAAAAGCCGGTTTTTCACAGAAAAGTTTATTTTTTTAAGTTCACAGAAATTTTGGACTGTTTGATTATTCGGACCACTTTTCGGGTCCTGCCGAGTCCAAGAAATCGGCCGGCGACTGTATATGGTTAGAAGTTTGGAGGATTGCTTGCAGTAGGTGTCTGTGCAGGCTTTGCACGAAGTCAAGGAAAAAAATAAGTGCGCAATGCCATGGTTGTCAGTGTGCACTTTACGCGAGAGAACAGCTTTCAGGATGGTTTGTTGATAAGGTTAGAAGGGCCATGTTGCTTTTTGTGTCACATAATGTGCAGCATATTGAATGCCTTCAAAAGTGCTGTATTCTGGTCAAGTGATACTTGCTCAGCGTCGAAATTCGGAGTATTTGTCGTGTGACCTTACGAGTCGCACCATTTCTGCCTGTGGCTTGCAGTATGGAGTGAATTTGGATTGTGTGAACCACTTTAATTTAAAATGTGGCATCACATGCGCTTGTGATTCACTGATGTGATTATGTGTAATAGTGGGTAATATCTGTGCCAGTGTAGCAAGTGCTGATTGACCCAATGTTTGCAATCTCTGATGTTTTGGGGGGGGGGGGGGGGGGGGGGGGGGGGGGCCAAAATGTGCACTTTTTTACGGTGTTTACTAAGTATTTATGATGCAAAACGTGTATAAGTTTTGGTTTGTGAAGGTCTGAGCATATGTTAGATAAAAGATCAGTTATGAGAGAGCAGCTATGTCAAATGTAGGCAGTAAGTGTGGAATCTCCCGAACATTCAAATTAAAATTTATGTCACGCTTTCGTTATTACTGCTCGTTTTCAATATTGTTCATCACGTGTCACACTTTTTTGGAGAAAATGCGCTTTCTGTGGAAGCACGAGCCTTCTTTAAGGTCAGCGCTTCACACTGTGAGCAGAATGTCAACAGAGGCTAAGAAAAGGCAAAGCAGTGCTACGAACAAGGACAACAGAAAGGAAGAACACATACGCGTTGACTTAATCAATAAGCCAACTAGTCCAAATTGCCACTCTGCATCAATAGAGGCCTGCTGGAAGTCTACTGAGTGCTAGCAGCCATTTTGACATGGTTGACCTCCCGCCATTGCGTCAGCTTTCCAGTGGACGTCATATGGGCATTCATGGACATGGTGATGATGATGATGGATATTTATGGGGCAAGGGCATCTGCGGCCAAAGAGTGCCATGGCACGAGGTATTTTCGTATTGCTCGAGGTGGGGTCAAAGACCCATTTCTTAAGCATTTCACCCTAAATAAGCCGAGCACCAGACCAGGGGAAATCGTATACCCATTGTGTCACCGGTGGGTACCTGGCGGCACTGGGGATCGAACCCCGCACCTCCCGCATCATTCATGGACATCCTGTGTGCATTAAACGCCTGCGGGGCAATATTAGGTGGATGTCCAGAGGATGTCGTATGGTTGTCTGGGAAGCATGTGACATTCATAGGTCATAACGGGGCAGCTAGCTGCTCGCTGTGCTTGAAGGGTCACCTTTCGTGAGCACTCTTTCCCTCTCATTCTCACCCCTGGTGACTATGCGTGCAGGCACACTGGGTGTGGTGACCCAGGTGGTGCTGAAGGTTCGGCCCCTGCCCGAGTGCCGGCGTTACGGCTCCATCATCTTCCCGACCTTCGAGCCGGGTGTTGCCTTCCTGCGGGAGGTCACCCGACAGGTGGGTTGCTCCATTCACACTGATTTCTCTCTCCAGAAGTGTCTGTTATAGTGGTAGCACGTGTTTCACGAATATCGTGATGTGTGCAATGGTAGCAATGCTACGCCATTTGTGTCGAACCGTGTCATTGTACTAAAATGACACTGAGGTCAACTTGAATGTAATTCTTGTTTAAAGTGAAAATTGTTTCTATGTCTTTTTCTGTGCTTGCCTACATTTGTCCAGCAGCAGAAGGTGCATTGATTGCTGAGATTGTTGGATTTGAAAATGGAGCATTTTTCGGAATTCAATGACAGAATGGGGCCACATTTTGCTTGCGAGAACGGCTGGTGGCGACGACACCAGTATGTCATTTTTTGACATTTGCTGGCTCATAAAGGCCTCATTTTCAGTGAGACGAGCCTCTTTCTTTTTATACTGCAGTAATCTGTCATTAGAAGACAATTTTAATCTGTTCACAAGTGTCCCTTTAAATAAATCTTCTGCATATTGCCCAAATGGCAATTCTTTTTCCTTTGATAAATCACCCTAGCACTGCGCCTAAATGCGATTCTGACAAGGAACAGCAGCTGACACTTGATGGTAGGGCCTGTCTCATGATACAGGGTCATGGCTGTTGCAATTTTTTACTCTGTATATACGTATGTGAGGGAAACGACTATGCACTAGCGACAAGCGGAATCTAGTCCCATTCCATTTTCCCACTCATTTCCACTTGCTGTTGGAGCAGCAATGGCTTACATACGTACATTTCACGCCTTTACCTTGGCAACACGACTGTCACTGCAGCCAGGAGTGGTAACAGCATGAATGCAGGTCATCAAATCCTTAGACAAATGCTTCTCGTTATATGCATCTATACTAGAGATGTGTCCGCCGAAATGGAATTGGAAAAAACTATTCTGCATCTTCTTTGCTTTGCACTGCAGTGGTACATCAGATTGGTCCTCTCTTTGGACCTTTTTTCTGCTACACCATCATTACCCTGAGCCTTTAGTTCAACAGGGCTGCAAAGCTCACTGCTGTCACCACAACTTTGCCATACGCCACGTGTGACCACTTAGCAGTCATGTCTTCAGTCGCACTTTGCATTTTGAATGTTGTGAGGATTCCTTCCTGGTACAAGCATCAGTTCTGCTCATGATTCTGAAGAACCACGGACTTGTTGTCTGTTGCTCGTAAAATGCCAGTGCCTATCCTAAAACCATTTTGCAAAATTGGACGCAACTGTATTATTAAAGACGCCTCCAAGGAGTACTAAGAATGGGTCTATTGAAGATCGTGCAAAGCCAAATTGATCAACAATGGAAAAGTCTCTGCGAAAGTTGCATAGCTTTCTTATCCAGCTTAATGGCTGCAGTCGTCCCGCCACGGTGGCTCAGTGGTTACGGCGCTCGGCTACTGACCCGAAAGAAGCGGGTTTGATCCCGCCCGCGGCAGCCGCATTTCGATGGAGGCGAAATTCTAGAGGCCCGTGTACTGTGCGATGTCATTGCACGTTAAAGAACCCCAGGTGGTCGAAATTTCCGGAGCCCTCCACTACGGCGTCCCTCATAGTCTGTGAGTTGCTTTGGGACGCTAAACCCCAATAAAACTATAAAACAAAGATAATGGCTGCAGTCAAGGGGCTGCTAATGGATAGTTACTGTCTTGACTGAAACCTACTCCACATTTGGGGATTTCCGTGAAAGGATAGAGCTATTAGAGCAGAAAGCTTCAAAATTGTTTACTATCTCTTTGCATGCTGTCATTTGCAGGCAGTTCTTACCTTTGAACTTCTGCACATGCAGTGAGCTTTCTGTGTGTGCAGACTTAATTCTTCTGAGATCAATTGCCACTTTCAGTGTGCAGGAGCTGATAAGAAAAGATGAATGAAAAGTTCACTAGAACATTGAGATTCTGCATCATGGTACGCAACCGTCTTTGGCTCTTTCGACTTGCAGAACATCCGGCCAGCATCCATTCGTCTCATGGACAATCAGCAGTTCATCTTTGGTGAGTCTTTCGTGGTGACTGCCATGAACCTCAGCAATGTGCAACACTCAACCCTGTTTCATAGTGAAACTAAATGCCTAAAAGGCAAGAACAGAATCTGCCGATTTGCGCATGATCTCTCCCACAGGACTGGAGTGGCCCGTGGTGGGTTAGGCCTCGTGGTTTGACTTTCTTAACTTTATTTATTTATTTATTTATTTATTTATTTATGTGTGTATATATATATGTATGGACAGTACGGCCCACTGTTAAAGGGAACATGCGATCGCGTGACCTCCGCGCTTCGCGGAGCGCTGCCGCCGAGAACTTGTGGGAATTGTCGGCACAAGATGCATGCGCAGTAAACCGCGGTGGCTGGTCTTTCCACGCATGCGCCTCATGCCTCATATTCCCGCCACATCTCGGCAGCAGGGCTTCGTGAAGCGCGGAGGGCACGTGATCGCATGTTCCCTTTAACAATGGACCGTACTGTACATGCTGCAGGCCATGGTTGGGTCCTCCAGGCAGGAAGGGCAGATTCGTAAAAATCGGAATCGCAGCATCTAAATTCAGCATTACAGCAGCAGTAATATAGCAGCACAACATTTAGCAGAAAGCCAATACATAATATACCAACATGAAACGCGGCTGAGGAACATAGCTTAGATTTTTTTGGATATATATAAGGTTTGCTTAATGGGTTCCAGTCATTCAAGGTGCACGGTAAAAACGAAAACTTGTACAAATCGGTCCAGGGTAAATATAGTGTTAATAAATCTTTGTGATATGGTTGTGTGCTCCCTGTTGGCATAGCTGAAAGAAGAAATTTCAAGTCAGAATTTACTCTTGAGAAGTAATGAAAGAAAATCTAAACGAAAATTTCGCCTTCTCATTTGTAGGTGTTCAAAACCATTAGCGTGCATCAATTCTGAAGAGGAGTCATTGATGCTATCCCATAAGTGATACAGTGGAAGCTCGTTAATTCGACCCCCGTTAATTCGGAAAATCGGATAATTCGGCGCGCACGCGAGGTCCCTACAATTGTACATAGAAGTCTATGGGGCGAAACTCTCGTTAATTCGAACAAATTTCGCCGTGCGTCGGTTAATTCGACTTCACTCCGCAGCCCGCCAAGCCGGTGCGCCGAGAGCAAAAAGAAAAAAACACTGCCACGAGCGGCGCTACTGTACGGCTGATAGGCCATCCGTATGGTCATCGTCATCACCAGCGTGAGAGAGGGCGAGGGAAGCGAGCCGATGCAGCTGGCGTCTTTTCTTTGTGCTTTGTTGTGTCGCAGCAGTCTTGTTGGTGTCGTCCACAGCAAGTCTCGTTTTGGCGTGTATCGTCGTTCCACGTGTTCTTGCAGCTACGATCCCGGTTGTTTAACCATAAGGCGGCGGCGTTTTTGTCAGCGTGTTTACTGCGCTGCTTGTTGTTGCGACTGAGAGAAGGATGAAAGGAAATTGCACGGGCCTGCCAACTGGCTCCAGCCGAGCCACCACCGCTGCCCCGTGCAGACAGAGGAGAGTTAAAAGATCAGAGGAAAAATAAAGGGAAAAGATAAGACGGGCGTCGCAGCCAACAACCACGAAGCGGACGCTGGCTGAAAGAACAGATAAGCGGCCGAAGCCGCCTTCGCTTCACCTCTTCCCCGCGCTGCTTTCGTGTGGGTAGCGCCTAGTGCCTGCGCGCCTCGCCTTTGTGTCCTGTCAGCTGACCGAGGATGTAATATAAGTGACAGGCGCTGACAACGACGATTTGATTCGTCGGAAGGTGACGATTGTGAGCAGTTGTCCCAAATGCCGAAGTGCACGGTGAAAGAAGCCGCAGAAGCCTTGTCCATGCGGGAGGACTTCTGTGAACAAATCCATGATGGTGCGTGTGCCGCGCAGCACCTGGCAGCTGTTAGAGCTATCGTAGTCGCTAAAATTCACTCGAAAAAGCAGGCGACAATAACAGATTTCTTTGCCAAATAAAGGTTGCGGCAAACATTGTTTTTTTGTTGCTCATTCGATAATTCGACATTCGGATAATTCGACAATTTTTCGCGGTCCCGTCAGTGTCGAATTAACGAGCTTTTACTGTATGTTCTTGGTTATATTACTGATTTGGTTGCTTTGATCTCTTGTTGCCTCCAATCCACCTTTTTCACGAGATGTTGTGCCCTCTGGAAAGTGCGCGAAAATTAATCTGCCACCAAGAAAACTGGTTGAAAACAGATGCACATGGGCGATGCAGGCACAGTGCAAAGCAGCACGGACAGCTTCCGCCATCTGTCGCATGCGCCTGTCGCCAACATAAACTGCACGTGCCCAATAGAAGCTCGTGGTTTGTTTTCAACCATAGAAGCTCCAGGAGAAGAGTCGCACAGCTCTGTGTGAACTATTTGATGGGGTTTCTGCATATTTGTAGGGCATCCCCTTATTGCATTGGCTTAGGATGTATGTTTTTCTAACATGTGTGACAGAGGTCACCATTTCCGAGTAACAGTGGAGTAGTTACCTCTGACAGCTGGTGTACGGATACTTCTGTGCACATTGGAGAACCCAGGTAGTTGAAATTAACCCCTTGCTTTTCACCGCACCATGCCACATAGGCTTCCAGTATTGCTAATTTCTCACATAAAATTCAGATCAGATTAATCACTCACTGACCCGTCATTGGATCAGCATTGCTATAGCCACCGGTCATTGAGGTCAGTGGCCTTGATTCAGCCACTATTTGATTGAGCTTTTCAACATGGACAGGTTTATAGGTCACTCTTGGAGGGGGTGGTTGGTAAGTTGGTCCCATGTTCTATTCCTTGGAGTTTTTTGGCAAAAAAAATGAAGTTCAGCATGGTTTTTCTATGTAAAATTTCTTTTAAATCCGCCCCTGAGCTGAAATGTCAGTTACATTCAGCTTAGTGGGCATTAGCTACAGTGGCGCAGTTTTTGGCGGCATTGGGACAATGGATTAATAATTGACCTCTCTGCAGGGCAAGCCCTGAAGCCTGAGGCCTCCTCGGTGCTGGCCCCCCTGTGGGACGGCTTCAAGAAGTTCTATGTGACACGCGTCAAGGGCTTCCAGGTGGACCAGATGTGCGTGACCACGCTGCTCTTCGAGGGCAACAAGCAGGTGGGCACACTGTGGGCTTTTTATTTTTGTAGCCCAGGGGTCCTCAAAGAGTTTTAGAATCAGGGAACCGAGACGGCTTTCAGAGGATGCCAAGGAATCCCTTATCTTTTGGCTTCCATCCTTTCCTGCCGAACTTGGTAGCAAAGAAGTGAATGCAGACGGATGGCCCATCAAGTAATGGCGCGGAAAAATGGCATGGAGCAGACTAGCTCAGATGAGTGCCAGTTGGTGATGTTTGTCAATTTATTTGCTCCGAGGGTTCCAAACAGGCCGCTAAAGTGAATGCAGTGGCACACAGAATATTTAATGCATTCTGCTACTGTGTGTGCATTTTTCTAACAAGCCAGTGGTCGGGGTTGGGGGGAGGGGGGAGGGGGGGGGGGAACAGAGCAAGTTCATTACTGTATCAACAAAGGATGGTTTAAACTTCAACCAGCAAGTGCCATGCCAAAATGCTGTGTTGCTTGACCGCACATTCAGATGGATAGGAAGATTTCAGAGTTGTCACTTTTTATATTTTCGAGTGTTTTCGAAAACTAATCGTTTGAACAGTGATAGGGCACTGTGATTGAAATTCAAGGAACTTCCCCTTTTCTACCGAAATTTTTGAGGGGTGAAATTTGGTAGAAAGGGAATTTTTACAGAGTTCCAGGGAGTTTGAAGAACCAAATTTGTCTCGGTTTTTCTAAATTGATGGTTTTTTCGAGCTACTGCAGACAAAAGGGGCCTGAAATAGGGGTTTTTGTGTCTGATTGAGGGAATTTTCGGTTACACCACGGGACATTACTGGCTGAAATAGCTTGTACTGTTTGCAGTGTTGCTGAAATTTGGAATACCTACTTGTGCATGTCCATAGAGCTGGCAACAGGCAGAATGGGTGGTACATTATCATTACAGTGCGACAGGTAAATTTTCTCTCGCCAAACTAAATTTCCACAAGTGCTTCAGTACTCGGGTCAGGCACTGTTGCTGCTTGTGTTGCATATCTCAAAGCCTGAGGGTTGATTTGTAATAAAGCCTGTCCCTGTCCCTGCTTTTTCATTTTCAGGATGTTGACACTCAGGAGAGGCGAGTGTACGAGATTGCCGCTAAATATGGGTAAGCGGTTCTTTATTCGTCCCCCCACTGCAGCCCTTCATTCTCAAGTAATGCATTCACATTGCAGCATCTTTAGCGATTTTTTTGATAAGTTTAGACTGCTAAGAAAAACAAACATTTTCCATTAACATGATACAAGCCTTTCACTGGCAGCCTTGAAGCAGTGTTTTGTAAGCTTGGAAGTGCTGGTACCACAAACCCTGTTCCCAAGCTCTGCCTCTAAAAACTCAGTTCCGAGGTATCTGAAGATATTTTGACGAAAGTATAATTGGACGACCAGATACTTGTGTGCACCATACACTTTGCGTGCAGTTTGTCTGGTTTCTGCCTCACACATGCTTGAAGATTAGGAGCCCTCATGTATCTGTATTGGTGCTAGACACATCAGCAGTACCGGATTGCTCACACGCCATGTTGTTTACAGCACTTTTTTTTTTTAGCAGTCACAGTAACATTTCAGTGGATAAGATTGCTAGGTGGCCTGTGTGAATGATTACTGGCTAGCTATAAAAGGCCCCTGAAAAGTGTTCAACCTTGGAAGCTCACGTAAAAACAAGAAGCTCTGTTGAACTAGCAACAGGGTTTGCCTTTCACGCTTAAATTTTTTTTTTTTTAGACAAATCCAAAGCACTAAGAAAGCTGTGCTCTGAACCCCTTGAGACGTTCGTTGCCTGTCATTTCGATTTGAAACAAGTAATTCTTTAGTCTTCCAGCGCAAATCTGCAACGTTAAATTTTTTGCAGGTATGTACAAATTGTCATCATGCATTTATTTTGAGCATTCTGTACACTTGGTCACACATAATTGCCCCTTTTTTTTAAGCGCATTTTTTTTATATTATTATTACCTTAAAGACCCCTCGCGGGGTATTACATAAGGGGTGGGATGAGCAGAAAAGGTACAAGACAATGCAATTTGTGGTAATGTACAAAAAATGTTGTTTAGATCGCTAGCAAATGATGAATGGTGATGTCGACGATGTGCTGGGGAAGGCCGTTCCAATCTTTAGCTGCACGTGGGAAGAAGGAGGCTGAAAAAGTAACAGTTCGGGCACGTGGGCGAAAAACTTGACGCGTGTGGTCAGTGCGGTGAGAAATGTACGATGCTGGCATGATGTAAGGGGCACGGTTAAGTGAGGAGTAAAAGAACTTGTGTGACCTTGTTAACATGTGTGACCATGTTAACTACCAACTAGCCCAATTTGAAACTCCCTTAATTGGTTTGTGGTTTATGGTTTATGGGGTTTCACGTCCCAAAGCGACTAAGGCTATGAGGGACGCCGTAGTGAAGGGCTCCGGAAATTTCGACCACCTAGGGTTCTTTAATGCGCACTGATATCGCACAGTACACGGGCCTGTAGAATTTCTCCTCCAAACAAATTCAACCGCCGCGGCCGGGATCGAACCCGCGTCTTTCGGGTCAGCAGCCGAGCACCATAACCACTGAGCCACCGCGGCGGCCAAACTCCCTTAATTCTGTACACTGCACATATCCTTACATTTACAACCTGGTGTCAAGCTGACTGCATGCCCAGCTCGTAACTTTCTTTCAAAAGCGATGAAGGGCTTCTATTGTATAAACGCGTGTAAGGGCCATACTTTTTTTTCCAGATTTGAGGGCCAGTTTTCGGGGTGCGGTCCATACACGCGATTTGGGGAAAAAAAATTTTTTTTAAGGTATACACACACCAATCAGGGAATGAACGGCATTTATTCTGTGTCCAATCGTTACTCGTCGAGTATTACGACTCTGAGCTGGTGCTGTGCTCTGGTGCACGCTCATCCCAAAAAAGCCGCGCAGCATGTCCGCTGTCAACACGTAGCCGTTATTCCGCACTTCCATCACATAAGAGAGCAGCTCTTCTTCCAGTTCAGGAAACTCGCACGGCTTGTCTCGGAAAACGGGCTTTTTGCAGCTTGTGTTTCTCAATGCATCCTTCTGGTTGCACGATCATCGGACGCACTCCTCGGCTGCGTCGTATTTCCTGCCCACCGCTCGCTTGTGTGTTCGAGAGCTAACTCCCAGCCGTGTAGCTGTTAAGGCGCTTGCCCATCGTGCTAAAACTGCAAAGCTCAGCGGCAGCACGCACAAGCTACAACCACCACAACTACGGCGAGCACACTAACACGCCACAAAAGCAGAAGGCTGGAGCTGGCGATGCTGATGTCGATGTGGATGTGGATGGCGGGAAGGCGCGGCGGAGAAAAAAAGTTTACGATGGTGATGATGACCGTGGCCTCGGGCACCATCCATGGACGGCACTTGGAAGCTCCTGTGCACATGCGTTGCCTCCGCGGTCAAGCGCACTTTTGCTCGCAGCCAGAGCTGATCGCGGAGGCCACGGCGCGTGGCCTCTATTCCCAGAAGGCTATTCCCACCTGGGTCGTGGAAAGTTCGGGTGTGGCCCTTACACGGATTTATTTTTTTTTACACATTTCTTTCGGGAAAACGGGGTGCGGCCCATACACGGGTGCGGCCCTTACATGCGTTTATACGGTAATTCGGCCACTGCTTGACGCCAAGAGCTTGTAGTTTTTTTCGTAGACATTAGTATTTTCATTTACCTTTGTATGTGTACTTATCAGAATGCAGCATGAGGCGAAATGTTATTCAGCATCATTTATTTGTTGGTGCTTATACATCTCTGCGTATTGTACATAATGAGTTTTAATTTCTTTAATCGTTTCAAACCTCTGTTTCTCCTCCACAGGGGACTGGCTGCTGGTGAAGAAAATGGCATGCGCGGATACATGCTCACTTTCGTTATCGCCTACATCAGGGTTAGTACTACTTCGGGTTTTGTTCCTCCCAATTTTCTTTTTTTCCTTCATAAGCTGCACGGTAATCATACTTGATTGAATGCAAAGTGCTGTACTTGTTCACATGTTGACCGCATTTCTTTCTGTGCAAATTTGCGAAAATTGGAAGAGTGCATTAGTAACAGTGGGCAACGTGTTAGCCAAAAAGAATAGCGGGTGTGTCTATTATGCAATAACTGCAGTCGTGTTTCGCAATTAGTGGAACACAACACTCTTCCACTCTTTAGAATCACTGAAATTTATCTGAATTTAAAGAATGGGCGGTTATTTTTTCAAAAAGACTGTCATATCAACTTAGGTAGAGCTCTTGTTCCAGTTCTCTTGGTGAACTGCTGCATGTAGCGCACATGCTGTGAAACATTTGCAAGGAAATCTCCAGTGTGATGTTCGTATGGTTCCTTTAACATGTCTCATTTCTGACGCATTAATTTTTGTCATTTAATGTTTTTATGGAAGTCACTCTGACAGTATAACTAAAAGGTCCTACATATCCTTGTTGCATAGTCCATGACACATGTCGCGACACTTCTCATGAATGAAAATTTTAACAATTCATTTGCTGTCAGCGAAAACAGACGGAGCACTTGTGTCCGTCTTTGTTGATGTTCGTCCTGTTCGCTGTGCATTTCATTTGCCTGAAATATACATCTATGACATAATGCCTTTTCATTCCTTATTTGCCCTCCAGGACCTTGGTCTGGACTTCAGTGTTGTTGCCGAATCATTTGAGACATCCGTTCCCTGGGATAGGTGAGGTCCTGCGTGCTTCTTTGGTTGCATGTCATGCTATTCCTCCGCGGAAAGAATGATGTGTTGTTATGTTCGCTTCAGACCCTCCGTCCACATTTGTGGACGCTACTTAGGTAGGCTGTCAAATCCTTCTCATGTACAGGGGGCAGTGGCCACAACTGTGGACGCAGTAAAATGTTCCAGAATCTGAAAAATAATGCTCAGAAACTTATCGAGCCAAGCATGCAATAAGAACACAGAAAGTCATTTTCCTAATGGACACCTGCAGTGTCTTACAATAGCTCTGTTGTGGCTGTGATGAGTGTGTGTTTTCGTTCACTCGTCTTGCAAGCATGAGCACTTTAGTAGCCTTAACTTCGGCGATTTGTTACATAGGAACTTCATCTGACGGGAATAAGTCCAAGGAAGTGCGATTGAGACAATGAAAGCAGTATGAAGTCATGACATGGAGACATGAGGACTAGTCAGAAATTTTACAGTTAGTCATTGGAGAAGATGGAAATAAATTTTTTCTGTAGAAACTTGTCCTCCTCACGGTGAAAATTTCAGTTTTTGTCCCGTCGAATAATAGTTAATCTTGAAGGGAATATTATTTAACTGAGCTTGTTAGTCATCATCATCATCATCAGCCTGACTACGCCCACTGCAGGGCAGAAGTCTCTCCTATGTCCCTCTAATTAACCCTGACCTTCGCCAGTTGGGGCCACCGTATCCCCGCAAACTTCTTAATCTCATCTGCCAACCTAACTTGGTTAAAATTTCAGTTTTTTTCCCATTGGATAATAGTTAGTCCTGAAGGGAATATCATTTAACTGAGCTTGCTATTCATCACCATCAGCCTGATTGCACCCACTGCAGAGCAAAGGCCTCTCCCATGTCTCTCCAATTAACCCTGTCCTTCACCAGTTGCGGCCACCGTATCCCCGCGAACAATCTCATCCGCCGGCTTATAACTTTCTTGCTAGTACTGGTATGTAAACATGACTGTGGTGTTGACTTTTGCCACAGCCGTGTGTGCTTCAACGCAGTGTGCTGTCTCCGCCACACTTACTTCCCCACTAGAAGTAGACTTGTTGCTGGGCTAGTGGCACTTTGTTGCTTGTTTGTTTTGTTGTTGTTTGTCTCACTTGCTAATGACATATGCCGATCATGTACTGCTTCAGCTTCACAGCTGTTGTTGTTGGCTCGTCAGGGGGGTCCCAACAGGAAGGCGGCAACTTTGTTGACTCTGAGTGTTTCTTCCTGCTCTCCTCGCAGGGTGGTGGACCTCTGCCGCAACGTGAAGGACGTGATCCTGCGGGAGTCACGCAACCACGGTGTGTCACTGCCACCGCTGGCCTCGTGCCGCGTGACGCAGACGTACGACGCGGGCGCCTGCGTCTACTTCTACTTCGCCTTCAACTACTCCGGGGTTGCTGACCCCGTTCACGCGTATGAGGAGATCGAGGTGAGGGGGGCATCTACACATAGACAGTGTGTGCTAGCTTAGAACTTTCAGGCTTGTTCTCTCGAAAGTTTGTTTTGAGCTTGATACCTTGCTCGTGGAGAGCGTAGCACAGCAATGGGTGCATGGATTTGTTTGTTTGTTTGTTTTGTTGTGATCGCTGAAATGTGGTCTCCGTCGAGACAGTCTCAGATTCACCATTTAGGCTCGCATGTTTTTATTACGTGGTAATTAGAACATGATATATTCTGAGCATAAAGATAAGGTGCATATTATTTCTTTTAAAAAAGAGCAGAGAAATTAAAAAAAAAAATCTAACAGAGTCTTGACTTACACCACACTTCTTAGTAAATATTACAAGCATTTACAGACCTGTAGTTTGTTTTTTTTGTCATGCTAGGCTTTCCACAAACAAGCAACTTGGGGACAACATATAAACAATGATAAAAGGAAACCTACTGAAGCTGTCATTGTGAAACTTTACATCTGATTGTTTGAAGCTGTTTTAAGCCAGTCTGCCAAATTTAATCACTCCAAGTCGAAAAATAGAAAAGTCACCTTCGATCCCCTCATCCCCGCTTAAGTGCCCGTTGCAGCGTTTCATGTTGTTGAGGGTGGTGTAAGGAAAGCAGGGGAGGACGGTACGCCAATGGCCAAAAGAATGCAAGGAGGAAAGTGAAGAAGGAGAGTATACAGCAGGAGCAGCGGAAAGTGAAGAAGGAGAGTATACAGCAGGAGCAGCGGAATGCGTCACGCTCTATCTGTAGGGGCAGTAGTGCCATATTGAATGTAGATTCCTACCTGTGCATGCCACTGAAGCCAAGGCCCAGCATCGACGCCATTTGGCACTATGTGTTCCATGTGTGATTGCCTGTAGTTCAAATATGTCAACAGCTGTGCTCAAATTTCCCATTACCATCATCGCTGTCCAGTGAATTTTGTTGCGTTAGCAACACTACGCCAGGTTTTCGCCTTGTCGTGTAGCCTGTGGCCGGTAGGCATGAATGGCCTTGAACAGCCATTGCCTGGCAACCGTTTCAGCCGACCTCCGCCAGGTGGCGGCGCCATGCCGCTGCCGCGCGCATAGTCACTCGCGTAGATGCGTGCTCTCTGCCGAGGTAGAGGGGGAGGAGGTTACGCTTCACGGGGGTATATGCGCGCTTCGCCTGAGTGAAATCTTGTCGTTATGGAGAGTGCTAAAGAGAAGCAACGGTGACAGGACCAAGCTAGAAAGAGGCAGCGCGCTGCATAACTTGAAAAGTGTCACAGCTAACGCAACTGACCAGGCTTAGCCAGAGCTAAACCACACCTAATTTTTTTCTGCTCTCCCCTGTTACAGTCAGCAAGCACGTTTTTCTCTAACATTTGTTTAGGAGTGTTCCACAGCTCAGTGTTATGACAAGGATGCAAGCCTGATTTTTTTAAGCTTAAAAAAAGTCATGAGCTGGGCAAGTTGTAAACTTCATATTTGAGCAGTGCAAGAATACAACGAAGAAAGCGACAGGACAACGCAGTAGAAAAACTGCATCTGTGTCATCTTGTTACTTCCATCTTTCTCTTATTTGTAGTGCTCAAATACGAAAAGATTGTTGAAAACTGAGAAAGAAGGTGGTTAGAGATGGAGCCGTTTATTGATGAATCCCGACTTGGAGAGCCCACGAAGAGTTTCATTAGCGGTGAGATTTAGAACTGTTGTGCACAAGACCAGCCTCGCTTAACCCACCAATGGCAGGGTCAAGCTTTGCCACGTTCTTTCTGAAGTTACTCGGAACAAGGGCTGGAAGGAATTTCTAAGTGGGGGTCATTTGCTTGCCGCAACTTTTGTAGGAAGTGTTGGAAAGACTGGTCTGTTCGTCAATTGCCTTGGGCTTTCGCTGCGACTCTTCCCAAGCGTCGCTCAGTACAGGCTTCCAACTTCATTCCACTCAGCCATTAGTATTAAGGGGGGACACTGGTCTTTGAGACCAAAAAATGACCAAAAATTTCAAATAATGGCTTTTGTTGAATCTACAGCTACTATTTTCCACCTGTACCGATTTTTTTCAAGAAATCAACATTTTGACCATAATATTAAATTCAGATCATCGTGTGGGCTGAATTTATGCAGGAGCAGACAACTTAATGGCATGAAAATTTTGGACATCTGGCTGGCTTAGTATGTGGATATCTCAGCATCTAGGACAGATAGACATGTCATACTGATTGCTCAGGGAAGCTGAAGGCACAGTGTGTGCAAAAATCGAAGCAGATTTGTTCAATCGCACTTCAAAAAATTTACAATTTCGCAAAGTTTATCAGTGTGTTACATTCACGCCTTAAAACATTGATATTCCATGGTGCTGTAAAATTACTAATGAGGGTAAAATGGAAAAACTGCTTTGATCACTGCACTCTTTACTCACCATACTATGCAGCCATGGATTAAAAATGATTTTTTATTGAGCAGTTTTTTTTTGCACTGAGGTACTAATGAATTACTAATTAAAATTAATTATCTTGGGAGCCGACTAATTTATGAGAAAGGTAATTTTATTGTTGAAATCAGTACAAAAAACTGAGCGAGGTGTTACATTTCCATTAGGATTGGACTAAAAGTAAGGAAAATAGGTCTAAGACCGGTGTCCCCCCTTAATTTGTTCTTATCGCTCTGGAGAAACCTTACACTCATGATTCTTCATTTGCGTAGCATGCTTTGCAGTAATCAAGATTGTACCAAGTCAGAGCCAGTGCTAGTGGAACTGCGGGTGCGATACGAAGAGTGACCACTGTTGTTTTTCAGGCTGCGGCAAGGGAAGAGATCCTGGCGTGCGGAGGAAGCATTTCCCACCATCACGGAGGTAATGCGGCGCTTCCGCATTCTCTTTTTTCAGCAGCGCCTAAAATAGCATCTGGCGGTGCTCTTTACGAGTTAAAATTCCATCTCTGACATTTCTGCAGTGACAGCAGTCTGTGTCCGTTTCTGGGATTGGTGGGACCAAGGCACCAGCATGTTCCGTTTTCTGTCCCACCAGAGTGTTACAACTGTGGCGAGAGAACTCTGCCCTGTACAGTGTATTCAAGTCGACAAGTTTATTTATTAAGGCGAAAGCCTTTAATGCCTCATACTGTCATTAGCAGCCGCGTCGGCAGGAGAGTCGACAGACGCGTCGGCAGCCGTGTCGACAGATGCGTCGGCAGATTCGTCCGCCTTTCGGCATCACTGCTTAAAAGGCTCAAGGTTCCAGCATGAATAAAGGCGCATCTAGTGAATGCATGGGCTTCATAAATAAAGAGAGTAAAGTCAAGAAAAGGAAAATAAAAAATAAAAATAAGAAAAACAAAAATACAAACAAAACAGAAATAAGATGTGAAAATAAAAATAAAAACAATAAATTTAAGAAAGGGAGGGGAAATAAAAAACAAAATATGAAGAATAAAAAAGTAAATAAAAACAAACAGTGGCCAGGAAACGCTTTCGCCTTGCAGCACTTTAGAGAGCCAAAGTGCCCCCTGAATATTTTTCTTCTCTGTGCTTGCGAATTGTCAATGATGGGGAGTTCAGTGGAGTGATAACAATCGTTAAGAGAAGTGAGCAGAAAATCATTATTACAGCTTGTTCAACCTGCTTAGAGCATGAAACTTTGATGTTATACTGTAGTAATCAAAACAAGGGCATCCTTTTGAGTGCATGCCTACCTCTGCAGTTGCACTGCTTGACATTAACTAGCACAGCAAGTGCAGATCATTAGTGATACCTGATGAGTGATACCTGTGCAAGTCATAACTGTGCGCTGCTTAGGCACGTGCCACCATGTGCAAGGTGTGCTTTGCCACTGTTGGTACCGTGGTACACACCCGCATGGTGCCTCAATCTCAACACTTAGTGGTGCAACATGAATTAGCCGATCTGCAGAGTGATGAGCTGCGTATCAAACACACTTCGTGTGATAACAGGGGTCTCTTATTTTTGTTCACAGTAATTCATTTTGAAAATTGTAAAGAAGCGTTGGTTTGGTTTATGGGGTTTAACGTCCCAAAGCGACTCAGGCTATGAGAGACGCCGTTGTGGAGGGCTCCGCAAATTTCGACCGCCTGGGGTTCTTTAACATGCACTGACATTGCACAGTACACGGACCTCTAGAATTTCTCCTCCAAAGAAATTCAACCGTCGCGGCGTTTGCCTCTTCATTTCAAGGTCACATGCCCTATATGCAACACACAGGTGACAGCACTGTGGAACTCTTGGGCAGAGCTATTGGCATGTAGAATTAAATTTGTTTCATCGCTTCACCAATTGTCAAGTGAGTGTGTGTGGCGCTTGTATCTGGTGTTTCACGGCTTTGAAAGGGAAAATGCAGTGAAGTCGAAACAAGCCTGACATCTTTGAGGGTGAAGAACCTGAAATTAGTATTCATGGGCTCTCATTTGAGGGCTGGCATTGTTGATTCAGCAGTCCCGAGAGGATAGGGCTAAGGGGAGGCTGTAACAAGAGCATAGCATTGAGCTGAGGACTGATGGAGATAAGTATCTTTGAGTGAGGAGAGCAAATGTACCCGTACCACTGCCAGTGCTTAGTGATTACATCAACCTTCTTCATTACAGGTGCAAACTGCACATTATTAACAGTGCTCTGCCCTTATTCTATCGCTCCTGTTTCAGTTGGGAAGATCCGAAAGCGCTGGCTCGAGCAGACCATATCGAGCACGGGCTTGCAGATGCTGCGTGCCGTGAAGCAGAGTGTCGACCCACAGAACATCTTCGCCAGCGGCAATCTCGGAATGTGAAACTAGCTGACATTCTAAGGCCGGGACTTTTTTTTCTTCCGAAGCATTTCAACGCATTGTGCACACGCGCCACTTGGTCAGTCATTGAACGTACGTCAAGCAACTGTGCCAGCTTCTCGTGGCAGTTTTGTGAAAGGCATTCAGAGGTGAAAAGGGCTGCTTGAGCTACGTAGCGTAAGGCAGTCTGGAACTAAAGGAAGGAGAAAGGAGGTCAAGTCTTTGCTTTGTCCTTGAAGAGACCAAGACCCTTCGAAGTCTAGCTGAGGACTGAGATAAAGATGGCGCTTAAAGTCAGTGACACTGATAGTCTTAGTGAGTTGGTCACAAATCAATGCGAATTGTGGCCCACTGTGAAACTGCAGCTGCTTGATAGACTTTCTGGGTTGGTTCCTACGATGCCATGGCAGCAGTTCATTTGGATACGGTTTGTCACTGTCATGTGTTGACCTTCACCACACCATCGGGACGTCTTGTCAGCTGTACTTTGAGCATTGTAAGCTGCCATGTCACATGTTTCAGTTTGTGTACAGGTCTGTCAAGTAAACCTTCCTTTTTTTTTGTGTTCTCAACCTGTCTTGGTGTTTTCTCTTGTACTAAGGAGTGGCATTATTGTCGTGAAATTTTCTTTTAGTCTGTATAGACTTCGGCTAATATGTTTTGTTTCTTTTACTAGGTGAAGATAAGGCAATTATGGGCATTTGGTAGGCGGGGAAGCAGTTATTTTGTTATTCTTTATATTTTTTACCTTATAGTCACTGGTATCGAAATACGTTTAGTGAATGTTGTGCAAGGTGCAAAGAAGTGGCTGAACCCCGAGCCATTGAACAGAACGAAATGCTCTACGAGGACAGCCTCAATCGCTTTCAACCAGCGGTCACTGTCCAAGTTTTAGTTTTTGTGCTGAGGCACAAGCTTCGTAAATTGAAGTTTGACAGAGAAGCAGAGGCAGCTTTATCGTCTTGGGGTTAATGAGAAGATGTACAGTATGCGTTATACTTAGAGGGAACACCAGAAATGGTAAAACTGGCCCTTAAAGCAGATAAAATTGAACTTCACCGTGAATCAGGAGCGCAGATTTAGGCACCTTCTCTCAAGTTCTCTGTGAACGTCATGCTGATGGGCATATTTTGTCATTTTTATTACTCTTGTGGTGCCTGCAGGCTAGTCTGTGTTTGAATCGCAATTATGAGAATACGTCACCAAAGGCTCTGCTTGCAGTCTCTTCGAATAGAAAAAAAGGAATTTCATTTTTGCTTCACTAAGCAGGGTATGACTTTTGCGTCGCAAGAGCCGCCACTACTAAGTAAGCTTTCTTGGGTCAAGAAAAATCAACGCAGTACTTTTTATCTCACTCATTAAAACCTCATTGTGCAATAGTCTAATCAGACTTTGTAAAGCAGGACTGGCTCCAAGTTCTTTTTTTTTTAACCAGCTCCAAGGCTTCACGTGCAGCACAATAGACCGTATCGGTGCCACACGGAATGGGTAGCTACTGCTTGCCTTGGAGTTTCTGTGTTAGTTACTGCCCGACTGATGTCTTCCTAGCAAATATCTGCTGGCTTTTGCATTTATTTTCATTTTTAAAGACTAAAACTGAACTGTCACTGTTTACGACCACCTCGGTAGCGATCACCCTTGCATCTCGCTCGTCACCTGTGTCTACAGTACAGCTTCACTTGAGAGAACTCGCAATTTCTTTTCATCTAAAATGCTTAACATTTGCGTTCTGAATTCTCCATTACACTTCTTCATTCACAGGTGTGCAAAATCAGTGCAGGCACTTTCACATAATCTAAAAACAAACTTGAAAACTGTACTACTATCATGATTTGTTTTGATCAATGTGTTCTCGATGTAAAGTCGCAGCCACTTTTGCCTGCTTGCATATTTTCAAATAAAACCAAGCTTTTTGGACAGTAAGAATTGAAAAATTTGTGAAAAAAAAATGCCTTTACACCTGCAAAAATGCATGCCCTGTAAGCAGTTTCGTCGCCAAATGAACAAAAGTTGAGTCATCACACGTTAGTTTTGTACTTCATACAGCACAACATTGAACCACAGCAGAGATAGTGGGGAAGTATGTGTGTTGTCACAAGTTGCAGGTTCGACCTCCGATGCCCCTTTGCCTGCAGAGCAAATTTGTCTTGCCCTGTAGTGGTTTTCTTTATTTTGTCATAGGGCAGTGTTTTTGTTGATGGCAATGTGAATAAACCTTTTTTTGACATTCCTACGCTTGTCTGAGTCACGAACGAAAGCTGGTTAGTGGACTGGCTAATTACGTGCATTATGCATGTGAAAGCGTGCCTTTTGCTGTTTGCCGTCGCCTGATGTAATGTGATGTCAAGTAAAAAATTCAGGGGGCACTTTGATGATCTAAAGTGTGCGAGGCGAAAGCCTTTCCACGCAACTCTGGCTGCTGCTGTTAATGCATCTGATGACTAACTACTCATGATTGGTTAAGAAGCAAGCTGGAGACCAGGCGGTAGGTGACTATGGCATAGGTTCTAGGAATAGCAGGGGAGAGTTATTAGTAGAGTTCGCGGATAGAAATAATTTACGGATCATGAATACCTTCTTCCACAAACAAGCCAGCCAAGAGGAAGTGGACATGGAAGAGCCCCAATGGTGAGACTAAAAATGAAATAGACTTCATACTGTGCGCACACCCCGTCATCGTGAAGGATGTGGAGGTCCTCGCAAAGGTCCGTTGTAGCGACCGCAGGATGGTAAGGTCTCGCATTAGCTTAGATTTGAAAAGGGAGCGCAGGAAATTAGTGAAGCGGAAGTCTATTAATGAGTTAGCATTAAGAGGGAAGGTAGAGGAATTCAGGATTTTGCTGCAGAACAGATTTTCCGCTTTAACTGAAGATGACGACTGTAATGTTGAAACAATGAACAATCGTCTCACAGATATCATAACTGAGTGCGCCGTAGAAGTAGGTGGTAGGATGGTTCGACAGGATACCGGGAAGCTATCTCAGGAGACTAAGGATCTGATTAAGAAACAGCAAAGCATGAGGACGTCTAACTCCATAGATAGAATAGAGCTAGTAGAGCTGTCGAAGTTAATAAATAAGCGCAAGGTAGCCGACATCAGGAAGTTTAACATGGAGGAAATCGAGCATGCTCTAAGGAACGGAGGTAGCCTAAAATCGGTGAAGAGAAAACGGCATAGGTAAAAACCAGATGTATGCACTAAGAGACAGAGGGCAATGTCATTAGCAATATGTATAAGATGGTTAAAGTTGCCGAAGAGTTCTGCACAGATCTATACAGTAGCGATTGCAATCAGAATGTTACTGAGAGAGGCAAAGGAACACAGCAATGGGACATCCCGCCAGTAACGAAGGAGGAAGAAAGCCTTGGGAGCAATGCAGAAGGGGAAAGCAGCTGGTGAGGATCAGATAACAGCAGATTTGTTGAAGGATGGAGGAGAGATTGTGCTACAAAAACTAGCCCCCCTGTATACGCAATGCCTTGTGACCTCGAGCTTGGAAAAACGCTAACATTATCTTGATTCATAAGAAAGGAGACGCCAAGGACTTGAAGAATTACAGATCGATCAGCTTACTGTCTGTTGCCTACAAGGTATTTACTAAGGTAATCGCTAATAGGGTCAGGACAGCCTTAGACTTCAATCAACTAAATGACCAGGCAGGCTTTCGTAAAAGATACTCGACAATGGACCACATTCACACTATCAATCAGGTGATAGAGAAATGCGCAGAATATAACCAGCCCCTATATATAGCGTTCATTGATTACGAGAAAGCATTCGACAAAGTAGAAACCTCAGCAGTCATGCAGGCATTGTGGAATCGGGGTGTAAAGAGTGTTATGTGAAAATATTTATAACGATTGCACAGCTACCATAGTTCTCCATAAAGTCAGCAATAAAATTTCAATAAGGAAAGGTGTCAAGCAGGGAGACACGATCTCGCCTATGCTATTCACCGCCTGTTTACAGGAGGCATTCCGGGGACTGGAATGGGAACAGTTGGGGATAAGAGTAATGGAGAATACCTAAGTAATCTGCGATTCCCTGATGGCATTGCCTTGCCAAGTCACTCAGGACATGAACTGCAAGGCACGATCAATGAATTAGACAGGCAGAGCAGAATGCTGGGGCTAAAAATTAACATGCAGAAAACCAAAGTAATGTTCAACAGCTTAGCAAGGGAACAGCAGTTCGCAGTTGGTAGGCAGGTGCTGGAAGTAGTAGGAGAATATGTCTACTTCGGGCAGGTAGTGACAGCTGATCCAGATCGTGAGAGGGAAATAACTAGAAGAATAAGAATGGGGTGGAGCGCATATGGCAGGTTCTCTCAGGTCATGAATGGCAGTTTACCAATATCCCTCGAGAGAAAAGTATACAACAGCTGCATCTTACCGGTACTCACCTATGGGGCAGAAATGTGGAGGCTAACAAAGAGGGTTCAGCTTAAGTTAAGGACAACGCAGCGAGCTATGGAAAGGAAAATGATAACGTTACGAGATCGGCACCGCGGCAGAGTGGGCGAGGGAACAAACGCGGGTTAATGACACCCGGTCGAAAGCAAGAGGAACAAATGGGCTTGGGCAGGGCATGTAATGCGAAGGCAAGATAACTGCTGGTCCTTAAGGGTAACGGAGTGGATTCCAAGAGAAGGCAAGCTTAGCAGGGGGCGGCAGAAAGTTAGGTGGGCGGATGAGATTAAAAAGTTTGCGGGGATGCAGTGGCCCCCACTGGCGAAGGACAGGGTTGATTGGAGAGACATGGAAGAGGCCTTTGCCCTGCAGGGGCCGTAGTCAGGCTGATGATGATGAACCAGTCATGACTGGTTAATGACTAGTTAGCCATGGCTAATTAGTCTAGTCATAATTGGTTAATGACTAACCAGTCATGACTTAGTCTAGTCATAATTGGATAATCACTAACTAGTCATTACTGGTTAATGTCACCAGCCATGACTGGTTAATGACTAGTTGGTGACTAGTCATTATTGGTTAATGACTATTAATGACTAATTAGTTGATGGCTGGTTAATGACTAGTTAGTCATGACTAATTAGTTGATGACTGGTTAATGACTAGCTAGTCGTGACTTTTCACTAATTATGACTTCACTACAGATGTAACGGAGAGACAGTCATGGCCACGAGTATGAGCCATTAAAGGCTTTCGCCTTTAAAAGGTCACCAATTGCAAGATGACATGATTTATGGTGGAGACGCAGAGCATGCCCTGAATCCACGAAGGAGCACTGTGTGGTGGATCTGAATTTTCCAGCTCTGCCAATGAAATGCATGATGCGTTCCAGACTGTGCAGGGCAACACAGTATGATCAACCGCAGAGCAAGCTGCTCCTGATCGGCGATTGGAGCCCAGGATCTCTTACATGTCCCCGGTGGTAGTGAATGGGTTTTCAGTTGCAAAAAAGTGTCTGAACAGAGAAAATCATCTACACATGCCAATTAGAATATGCTCAACTATCAAAGAGCGAATGTAATTCCTTGAAATCACAAGAATGACGCAATGTAGCAGTTTTTTTTTTATTTTTTTTTTTTTTAAATACTGCAGCCCCATTCTAGGGGCTATAGCAGGAGTGGGTACAAAAATGTGGAACAATTCCACGCATACAAGGGTACATTACAAGCATTACAAATATAAACGCTGAGAACAACAATATACAATGTGCTACGACTCAACTGCCGACTCAAAATCAGAGATTGATAATGCACGAATGTTACCATCCAAAGAATTCCAACTCTCCACAGTGCGCGGGAAAAAACTATTTGAAAACGTTAGTGCGGGCAAACAAAGGTTGGATATTAAGATCGTGATGGCTCCTGGTTGCAGATGGTTTTGAAAACGAGACATGCTTACCCCCTGAAAGGCAATTAGCAGACTGGACTATGGAGTGAAGAAGTTTTAAGGACTCAGTTTTTCGGCGGGATGCGAGTGGGCTTAAGTTTAGGGAAGACATCGCAGATGAGGGTGAAAAATGAAAGTCGTAGCGGCGAAAAATAAATCTTACAGCTTTACGTTGTGCAGATTCTATTTGATCGATTTCACATTGCTTGTATGGATTCCAGTCATTAGAAGCGTATTCGAGAATATGGCGAATTAGAGTTTTGTACATGAGAAATTTGGCTTCTCTAGGAGCATCCCGTACTGTGCGCCGCAAGTAACCTACCTTTGTAAGAGCTTTAGCTGTGATGTAATCAATGTGTTTTGACCATTGCATATTGTGAGAAAAAACGACTCCAAGATATTTATATTCATGTACCCTTTGCAGTGATGCATAGTCGTAATTAGAAGGTGATAGGCGGTTGGTGAAAGACATGACAACAGTTTTGTTGAAATTGATGTTCATCTGCCACGTATTGCACCAGTCACGGAACATACCAAAAGACTCATTCAGAAGGAGGTGAGCATCAACAGAGTTGATAGTGTGGTACAGTACGCAATCATCGGCGTATAGACGGATCTTTGAGGTTATACTGTCAGGTAAATCATTAATGTACAGCAAAAATAGCAAAGGGCCAAGGACAGAGCCTTAGGGAACACCTGAGGTTACATCGGCTAAGGAAGAATCGACGGAATTGAAGCGAACAGACTGGGAGCGGTGTGAGAGGAAATCCGCAATCCAATCAGCAAGTTGAGAGTTGAGAGTTCACTGGCATGGGGTTCTTCCTCTGATGCTTTATTAACAGATTTGATTTATTTATTGGGGTTTAACGTCCCAGTGCGACTCAGGCTATGAGGGACGCCGTAGTGGAGGGCTCCGGAAATGTCGACCACCTGGGGTTCTTTAACGTGCACTGACATCGCACAGCACACGGGCTTCTAGAATATCGCCCTCATCGAAATTCGGCCGCCGCGGCCGGGATCGAACCCGCGTCAATCGGGTTAGCAGCCGAGCGCCGTAACCACTGAGCCACCACGGCAGGGCAGTTTATTAACAGAGTTCTGAAATTAAAACTGCTTCACAAAATGGACATGACTGCTTTATTTTGAATAAAAACTATTACTTGTGCATATGCTTGATACAGCTACCAGGCAGTGGTTGCATATAATCATGACTTTTCACGGAAATGGGGTATTAGACAATGGGGAGAAAATGGGAGGCAGGTACATGTCGCATAAACAAACCAGCTATACAAGTGGTACCTACCATTGCAACAATACAGCCATGGTCCACTTCTGCTGGTATGTGGTATCACGGTTTGGCTGTTTCCCTCTGTCCCAAGTCCTGGGGGGAAATCCGACTGTGCGGCCTGCCCCCCCCCCCCCGCCATCGAATACGGACCGGTGCGGTTTCGGCTGCTAGGTGTTGTTCCGGTTCAACGCCAGCGGTGGGGATGGGACGGCCGGGACCCATCCTCTGGGGATGGGTCCCATCCCCATGGGAGTGGCAGCGACTTCCAGGTGACTGTGAGGTCCAGTCACGCGCGTGAGGTCCGATGCCTGAGCGGAGGCAGGCCTGGGTTTATACTCAGGTTGGACCCACGAAACCCGGCCCGGAAGGCATGTCCAAAGATCAAAAGGTTTTCGAATACATGCTACCTTCCTCCGCACACGGGGACGTGCAAGTCTGGCTACCGACGCGTCGGTTTCTGGTTACGGAGAAACCAGGTCCGCGCGGGGGTTCCTAGTGGCCAGGCTCTGAGGACACGGCGCCTCGGGGAAGCGGCCTCACGGCCGGCCGCAGGCTTAACTGCCTTGCGGGACGCCGGGGGATGGAGGCCTAGTACGACCTCGTAAGAGTCTGGCAAAAACCGTCGATGTTGTGGAGTACCGGTGGAGTAGGCCCGGGCCATCTCACCCTAAGCCACGTTCTTGGTTAGTGGCCCGGTCGCCCGGCCTTGAACACTCCCTCCTCAGTAGGAGAAGAGCAAGCTAGGGGAGGAAAGAAGTGCATGGTTGGATGGAGGGAAGCACTGATGGGTCCCTGCGGAGGTGTTAAGTCATGATGCTGAGGGCCGGGGGGCTGTTAGGCCGAAGACCTAAGCCTCTACTGGCCAGACCACATCACACATACTTCCGGTGTCTGAAAAACCGCGAAAAGCACTCGACGGTGAGTAGCCGGCAGGTTGGAAAAGCCTCCTAGTGTCGTGGAGGGGCCCCAGGTAGCTACTGACCCCGTGTTAGGTTTTCCTGTCTCCAACGGTTGGAGCCCGCTGCGTATGCTGGGTGGTCGGGCATCCCGTGTGTGTGTGTGTCCCTTGTGTCTTTCTTCGTGGTTCGTCCTTTGATTGCGCATCCTTTACCTTCACAACCCGTGAGTGGGGCCGCACCATTGGGCAATCCTGATGCTCTCCCTGCCCTGACCAGGCAGGCCAGCAATGGAGCCGAGACAATCGAAGGATATGAACAACAAACTCGCTGTCCCCATTCCCCTCCCATGTCCCATTTCCCTTTCCGCTACTTCCCAGGGGGGGAAATCAGGGGAGTCTCCCCGGGCCCGCTCCCCGGCTGTGGGTCGCTATAGTAGCTTTTCCCTTTTATTTTACTTTTCCACCCACGGGTGGTGAAATTACAATTTACCCACGGGCCTATTCTTTTATTTTCGAATTGGGTTAAGCCTGTTGTAGGTACGTGGTGCAGGCAGGGGCATATTATTTTTATTTCCTTTTCGGTTGCCCCAACCTATTCTTTGTCCCAAGTCCTGTTCGTTTGAGAAAGAGATAGGTACTGCCTCAGCTTTTAATGTTATACACCTCTTTCTCTTTCTTCTTTCACTCCCACTTCCTCCCTTCCTTTGGTGTGGTTGGCGTGTCCACTGAGATGACAGAGAATTACTGCGTCATTTCCTTTCCTCAAATATGATGGGGTTCCCTGGTTTAAGCATCATTACTTAGTAATTAGTCATCATGTGTGACCTCATCCAATGGTGACGTCACAAGTGCCACCAAGGCAGCCAAAGTTGTGGGGAAAACGCTTTCGCCTCTACACACTTTAGACAGTCAAAAATGCCCCCTGAATTTTTTTACAAGGCCAATCAGGACCCTTATTGTCATGCAAAAAACTGGGGTGTTAAATGAAAGCGCTTAAAAGAGGTGATGGGACATGCAGGCTGTGGGGAACAAACGCAATAAAATTTGGGAAACTCATCTTTCCATACATGCCTATAATAAGCATGTTTTTTCTAAACTATACACAAACAGCTGCAAGCAGCATGTGTCCTGTCACCTGTCTTCAGTGTGCTATCTTTTAGCACACCAAGATGTTTTACTACAGTAGACTCCAAGACGAACGTGCACGGACAATGAAAATTTGTACGTCTTATCAGAAGACTTGCCCCCAAAAAATGATATGCGAGCATGCGAGATGCGTCGAGTTGTCTGTTACATGAAAATGAATAAAATTACCTGGCAGCGAGTGAATTGCAAAGAGCATTTATTGCACTATGCACAGAGTAAGCTGAACAGTCAGGTTAGAAAGAAGTTTGAGTTATCCCATCTGAAAATAGTTGTTTCCTGATGTCTCCTTTCTAAAGTGACCACTTATTTTTTTGCTGTTTTAAGCACGAAATGCTTTTAGCTCCCTTTGTAAACAGGCCGCGGATGACCTTGGTGCTAGAATAAAGGAAGAACATGCCGAGCTGAACCTAAACAAACTTGGGTGAAGCTTTGTGTGTGTCCCCTCGTGCCTTTGTGCTGAACTACCGCTGAAGTAGCGCCAAGTATGATTTAGTTCATGGATATGTACTCTCATGCACTTAAGCGCCTGCTGCTTTCTTTTTTAGCATATCGATTAAATTTGGTGGTGCTGTATTAACCCTCAGTAACTTAGGCGAGCCAGGCTCGTTACAGATGATCATTTCTGGCTCGTGACGAGTACAGCTTGTCCTGTGTTCTATCGTGGCCTCCGAGATTACCTGACGGCACGCGTATGCAGGTAATCTCGGAGGCCATGGTTTCCAGCTTGTCCTGCGTTCTATCGTGGCCTCCGAGATCACCTGCATGCTCGCGTATGCAGGTGATCTCGGAGGCCATGGTTCTCTCAAATCATTTTCTTGACTTGCCAACAGATGGCAGCACTGCTATATCAAATGACAATACTGGCACTATTTTGTAAAAAAAAAAATGTTTGTTAGGAGGATAATAACAATGGCACCATTATTAATTCCACTTGGATTTCGATTTACTGGTTGGCACTCCTATCTGAGGTGGCATTTTGATTAAATAGATAAAAATGATGGAAAAATACGAAGTGCAAATGACAGCATTGAAGCACAACTTTTATTGCTCCAAAGCAACTTTGGGTCTGGATGGCCCATGAAACAAATGCAGCAATTTTTAAGAAAACGAGGTTTCCATGTACATTAAGACTAGCAGCAACAAAATACATGTATGCGAGAACAATACAGATAATAAATAACAATAAAATTGTGCAATTTTGCTTTGGTGCACAAGTTTTGTGACCAAAAAGTGTGCGTGTAAATTTGGAATGAAAGACATAGCACCGTGCGCCCTTGGTTCGGTGTCTCCATGAGACGGGAGCACTGGGCTTGGCCGTGCCGTCACGTAGAAGGCCTAGCTGAGGTTGTCACTGGTTGAGCTTGAGCTGTCCTCTGCCACAACCTGGAAGGATTTCAATGAAATATCACTCGTGACTGCTCTGATTAATTAAACAACGACTCGTACAAGTTGAGTTTGCAAAATACTCAACTTTACACTTTAAAGTTTAAACATGTTACTAAAGTACAACCTCATTAAATCAATTCTTTCAATGCAACACAATTACCCAAAGTTGTCACACAAATGAGGGACTTCTGAATTGTGCAGTTTGCAGTGGTAGGGGTCAAGTTTTCAAGCTCGGAGTTGAATAAGCGCGGCACTCGGGAATTGTGACGTCTCCATTAATAAAATGGAAGTTGGGAAAAATAGTCCAGTTGCCAAACCACAGTCACATTACCACAGTTGCGTGACCATAGTTGCGGTACCACAGCTGCCTGACCACAGTTGCCTGACCAAAGTTGCATTACCATAGTTGCCTGACCACAGTTGCCTGAACTTAGGCAATGTACACATTTGCAAAAGCGTCTTACCGGCATTTTGTATACTTCTGCCGATGTCCAACTATCAGGTAAACCTCGTGATCACTTGTACTCAGGTCTGCCATGCGCTATACTGTATGCACCACTGACACCAGTACCTCAGTAGCACTGCATTTTTGAGCATGTTGCCTCATCGAGAGGGGCATGTGAATAAACTAAATTTTGAATAGCAGTGTGCAAACTGAATTTGCTGTCCGATTTGCAGCACACATTTGAACTTCTAGAACATTTCAAAATAGCAAATTTTCCTATTCAACTGTACCCGCAGTGAAACACTGCAGCATTTCTGAACGGCAATCCCAAGTTCAATACACACGATCTTGCACTAGTCGCGCAAATGAAGTCACTCTTTCCTCAAACAGTCCGCTGCTGGCACATGGCAAAGAAAGGCGCACGCGTGGTGCAATTTCTGTGACTGAAGCCACATGCCAACACACACCGGAAGACTCGACAAAGCCAAGGTGGGGGCAGCCATACCTCGAACAGCTTGTTGGGGGCAGTGTTGTTCTCTCGGGCAGTAAGTCGCGTCCGGTCCAGCAGGGCATCCAGCTCCTTTCGTGAGAGCATGCTGGAGCTGGTCTCGATGACGGCCGAATGGTCCGTAGACTGCAGCAGCTCCAGCAGCTCTTGGGGCGAGAGGGTGCCGCTGCCCTGGGATGCGTCCTTGCCCACCTTGGCAAACTTGCCTGCACACATTGAGAGTTTGGTCACCAAGCACTTAAATGCAAACCACGCATCATCATCATCACCAGCCTGACTACGCCCACTGCAGGGCAAAGGCCTCCCGTGTCTCTCCAATTAACCCTGTCCTTTATTGCCAGTTGTGGCCACCGTATCCCCGCAAACTTCTTAATCTCATCCGCCCACCTAACTTTCTGCCGGCCCCTGCTACGCTTGCCTTCTCTTGGAGTCCACTCCGTTACCCTCAAGGAGCAGCGGTTATCTTGCCTTCGCATTACATGCCCTGCCCAAGCCCATCTCTTCCTCTTGATTTCGACTAGGATGACATTAACCCGCATTTGTTCCCTCACCCACTCCGCCCGCTTCCAATCTCTTAATGTTACACTTATCATATTTATTTCCATAGCACGCAGCACATGAATTTATCTCCAGAAATGTGATGACCACAATTGTAAACCCTGCCACGACACCTCAGAGGTTACAGTATTTGGCTTGCTGAGCATGAGGACATGGTAACGAATCACAGCCGCATTTTGATGGAGGCGAATGCAAAAAGGCAGCCTTGTGCTGTCGGTGTCAGTCCTGCCACACCATCAATGTCACACCAATGTCACACTGCACGACGGGTGCCACGGGTATGTGGCATCCACGGTACCACAGCACATTTGCTGTTATGGTTGGGGTGGTGCTGGCAAACACTCTAAGGGTTAGGCTACAGGCAATAAGGCTATGCCCGAAAGTAGACTGGATACAATCACCACCTTAGTTCATAGTTGGTACAGTACTGATATGACTTGTCTAGGTCATTGGTTCGGATCAGACTCACAGCATGGTTGGTTGCCTTTCCATCTAACCTCACTTAACTTATCTTTTACCTCTACAATTGCACAGCTCTACTACTCGAGGTACAACTCAGAGCTTTGCCTGGCTTACCGCGTTTGACCTTGAAGCCCGACCAAGGTCAAACGAAGCATGCACCCCCAAGACTAACAGTGCGTGACTATGAGTCTTGCTTGCTGCAGATAGCCATGATATACCTGTATGGTATGATCATAGCTATTGACCAGCAACCACATGACCAATGATTAGCGGTCACTTCACCTTTGGAGCTGAGATTCGCATCGCCTGATGCAACATTATGTGATGACGCAGCAATGGACATCACGCCAATCTTCGCGATAAATACTGCCAGCTTTGCTTTCGCTCGTTTACTAGGTTCAGCCGGGTTGAACACCTCAGACTATTTTTTTGGGAGTCTGCATATAGGCGGGAATATCGTTATATATTGTTCGTTATGACCTTTGTAGTACAGCTGTTGGGACGTTGTTCTGAAAACTTGCGCACTTCAAAGCAATTTGCGCACCCCTTCTTTGAAGCCTTAATTTCACCCCTTAACCGTTTTGGACGACTGTAGCTCGTCCTCTCTGAATAGGTTCTTTTCTTCCTCGTTTCGGACGAGCAGTGCTCGTGTGTGGCTTAGATGACATTTTGCTCGACAGATGGCAGCACTGACCTGTTAATTTCGTTTTCTTCTACCGCATAGACGTTTTTTTTTCGTATGGCAACCTGGGTTTTAAAAATGGCATCCAGCGGAGGCGACGCGTGTTTTGGTGGCCCATCTTCTCGGAAAAGACGCTCTTCTTCGTCGTAATCTTCTTCAGACGATGGTGACTGAGACACCGAAGTGTACATTGTTTCAGGGAGCGAGGACACCAGTGCTGACGTTGTACTTATCAGTTCTTCCGATGAAGAAGTGGACAGCTCAGAAGCGAACTTTGCGAGCGCGCGTCAGTGCATGAAGCTCAGCGTCAGTAACATTCCTACATGACCCCCTCGGTTTCCTTTTCTTGCAGTTCCCGGTAAGATGTTCATTATAAGCTTGCCTGATGACTTGCTTGAATACAGTGGAACCTCGATTATACGTCCCCCGGTCATGCGACGACCCGCATTTTACGACGAATTTGTGCGGTCCCAGCAAAACCCCCATAGAGACAATGCATTAAAAACCTCGGTTATACGACGCAAATTTTAGAAGGACCCCGCTTCGTACGACGGCTGGCTCGTACCGTCCGTCAAAAAAGGTCGTCAGCAAACGCAGGCCGGGATGTACCGTATTTTCGCGATTCTAAGCACCCCCCCCCCCCCCCCCCCTATTTTCGGAAAAAAATTTCTGAAAAAAAAAAAAAAACTTTGCATGCGAATCTAAGCACCCCCGTTTTTGCGCGGAAGAGAGCGTTGCCGAGGCCGCCAAGTGCACTTGCTCTCTTTTTCGTCGAGCCTGTGCAGTCGGAGTCCCGAGGAGGCGCGGCCTGCGCGTTGTTGTTGCGACTGAGAGAAGGATGAAAAGGAAAGTGCGCGGGCCCGCCTACCGGCTCGAGCCAAGCCACCACCGCTGCCAAGTGCAGATAGAGGAGAGTTAAAAGATCAGAGGAAAGATAAAGAGAAGAGATAAGACTCGTGTGGCAGCAACAGACAGATAAGCGGGCGAGGCCGCGGCGCTCGCCCAAGCGAGGACAGCGGCGTCCACGGCGCTTTTTGTAATGGAAGTAATGGATGCCATGTGCCCCGACGATAAAACTTCGGACGAAGAGGAAGTGGACAACGATGCAGAAATTTGCGCTCCCATTCCTAGTTAGGCGGACCTGTTGCAGAGCGTCGAGAACATCCGGTGCTTGCGCGCGCGACGATGTTGGCGACCTACTGCGGGACGTGGCAGCCCTTGAAAGAAAGTTGATGCGCCGAGGTTGGGCAAAGGTGCAAAAAAAAAAAAGATTACCGATTTGTTTTAAACGGTAATAAAGATTTTTTTTGCGACTCTGTTTCAAACAAATGCTGGGTTTTGTCTTTTTTAATCTCATTGGCATACTTGCCGCGGGCTTGAAGCCGGTCAACAGTTTTCGGCGCAAGGCCGAGCGCCACTGGCAGCATTCTTTGATTTTCGATTATACGACACCCGGATTATACGACGGTTTCGCGCGGTCCCCTGAACGTCGTATAATCGAGGTTCCACTGTATATTTATCGCTCATTACCAGCAGGAAGTTGGTTTTCCGTAATGTCAGAAATAATAAACTTGAATATGCTAATTTGACTTCGTGTTTGCTTCAGATATTTTATAAACATCGAATTCGTGCTTTTTATTGCAATAATATTCGAAATCAGGAATAAAAAAAATAAGCAGTTTTGTTAAGAAATTCGTTGATATGACAAAACGGTGAAGGGGTTAAAGGAAAAAAAGTGTGCAGATTACGCGAGTAAATACGGTATATTACCCTGTGCTCTCCTTAGTTTCACTGATTGTTCAGCTTCTACTCAGCCCACATGCAGAGACAGGCACAGCACACTGACGGCTGGGTGAGAGAGACCTTTCTGCATGATGAGCTTCTCGAGGCGTCGCTTGGCCCCGGCCATCTGGAGCATGCGCTGCTCGACGGTGCCCCGTGTGACCAGCCGGTAGACGACGACCGGCCGCGTCTGGCCGATGCGGTGGCAGCGGTCCATGGCTTGCAGGTCGCATTGGGGGTTCCAGTCCGAGTCGTAGAGCACCACCGTGTCCGCCCCCGTCAGGTTGATGCCCAGGCCGCCCGCACGCGTTGACAGAAGGAACAGGAAGTAGCTGTCCAAGAAGAGAAGGGGGGAGAGAAGAGAGGGTCATGGCACCTTCGTAAACCCTAGACTGACTGGCCCTGCAAACCCCAAATGGTTATACAGAGTAATCCACTTATAACGACACCAGATATAATGACAGATCGCTTATAACAATCAAATCCTTTAGATTTACAGATTCTCCCATTGCACCTATGTAAAAATACACTGCATACATAACGATAAAATTATCCGCAAAATAACAGATACAACGATAGGATTCTGGCCGCCCGGAAGGTGTTTACCACCAAAATTTGTCTGAAAGTTTCATAAAAAAAATAAAAACCTTCAAAGTGATTCACGTGAAAAACACCACAAACAGACCGGTGTGGCGAAATCCATGAGGGGCGCCTTGCCTAAGCCCTTTAGAACCAAGCGCTATCTTCGCAATTGCTGAAGGGACAAGGAAGAGCTTGAGAAATATTTGCATCCAAATTATCCGAACAAAATTACTATTCGCTTCAAACCAAAAAAAAAAACACTTTTCGCACATGCCTAGTGGCAGTGGCTACATGCATGGGGTTTACTTGTACGCATGGCTGAATACATGGAGTGTGTTCTTGTAGCTTATTTTTTGTTGGTCCTGCTATAACTATCATTGTTTATAACGATCAGATTTTCCAGTTTTTCTCAATACCGTTATAAATGGATTGCACTGCATAGATTAACAAGAAGAAACATTTATGGCAGCTTTCATCACTAGACTGATTAGCCCTTCTCAACTGTTTAACTTTCGACATTGACAAAAGTGCTAAGAAATGGCTGGATTATTTCCCACTGCTTGGTTTGATGACATGGCAATAGAAACAAGTAAAGGGAGAAAGAACAGGCTAGCAATGGCCACCCAGACGGGCACAATGCTCACCTGCTCCAGAAAGCAGAGGGAAGAAAATAGATGCTGTGCGACAACACTCACAACACAAAAGAAACAAGGAAAAAGAACACATGAAACATAGTCATCATCATCATCAGCCTGACTACGCCCACTGCAGGGCAAAGGCCTCTCCCATGTCTCTCCAGTTAACCCTGTCCCTCGCCAGTTGCAGCCACTGTATCCCCACAAACTTCTTGATCTCATCCGCCCACCTAACTTTCTGCTGCCCCCTGCTATGCTTTGCCTTCTCTTGGAATCCACTCCGTTACCCTTAAGGACCACCGGTTATCATTGCCTTCGCATTACATGCCCTGACCAAGCCCACTTCTTCCTCTTGATTTCGACTAGGATGTCATTAGCCCACGTTTGTTCCCTCAGCCACTCTGCCCGCTTCCGATTTCCTAATGTTACACCTATCATTTTTCTTTCCATAGCTCACTGCGTTGTCCTTAACTTAAGCTGAACCCTGTTTGTTAGCCTCCATGTTTCTGCCCCATAGGTGAGTACTTGTAACGTACAGCTGTTGTATACTTTCCTCTTGAGGGATATTGGTAAACTGCCACTCATGATCTGAGAGAACCTGCCATGTGCGCTCCACCCCATTCTTATTCGTCTAGTTATCTCCCTCTCATGATCCGGATCAGATGCCACTACCTGCCCTAAGTAGACATATTCTCTTACTACTTCCAGCACCTCGCTAACAATTGCGAACTGCTGTTCCCTTGCTAGGCTGTTGAACATTACTTTGGTTTTCTGCATGTTGATTCTTAGCCCCACCGTTCTGCCCTGCCTGTCAAACTCATTGATCATGCTTTGCAGCTCATCTCCTGAGTGGCTTAGCAAGGCAATGTCCAAAGAGACGATAATGACCCCAAGACTGTTCGGCAGTGTTTCCTAGCTTGCTTGTGCAAAGCAGCCAACTGCACAAAGCTACAGCTGCAGGACAACAAACCTACAGAATACAGCCTGCACACGTTATGCCATCAAGAGCATTAAAGAACACGTGCACATGGTCAAAGAGTTGGCCCTAAACCGAACAGAGTAGCCCACCTGGGGTCCTCGTTGAAGAGCTTCATCTGGTGCTGCCGGTCCTCCACCTTGGTGCTCCCATCCAGGCGGCAGTACTTGAACTTCCGCAGGTGGCAGTAGTCCTCCAGGATGTCCAGCACACGGCACATTTGGGAGAAGACCAGCACCTGAACACACACATACCCAAAATAACATAAGCCTCGATCTGCTGCAAGCGAATTGGGACATTTCTGTGTAGACTGCATCCACACGTGTACAGTCGGGAGCAAAAGTAGTGCATACCGTGCAAGCTTCGACTAAAGTGCATCACAGCACCAAGTTTCTCTCATTGCCAATAAGCAGCACAGACTGAAACAAGGAAGCTGGCATCCCTACAGAAAAAATGCTCCCCCTTCAGCTTTACTGACACAAAATATGGCTATGACGTTGGCGGTATGATGCAGTACAGTCAAAACTTGCAAGGTAGACATGACTTTTGCTCTTGACGGTACCTAAAACATTACAATAAAGCCTAACTTAAAGTCAGGTGCCCATTCCTTCCTGCATGCCTCCTCTCTCGACCTACGCATGCAGCTGCCCTGGGAAACAAACTCTTGTCCTCCCCTTGTGTGAAGCAAAGAGGTACAGAGTGCCATCGAGAGGCGCACAACGCTTGCTATGTAGACGCTGCTCACTGCCTTTGCAGCATGACCTGCAGGCTGTACAATCCAAAAGTTGGAGGCCACCCCCCCCCCCCCTTTTTTCATTCCAAGTTTTCACCGGCAAGATTTCAAGCTATCCGAGTCCACCTTCGTCGACACCCGGCATGGCATGGAACCGTCTCTATTTCACTCCGAGCACATCAGTTGCCACCAACCCGACTGGACCGGTTCCTTCTTTTGTCAGGAGTACGGTGCTTTGCGAATCCACATTAGATGGCGTGTTGGACAGCGCTCCTCCAGGCACAGCTAATGCACCAAGGCATCGCCGACTTGAAAAGACCACCCATCACCTGCACTCGCCATCATGCTGAGCACATCGCAGTACAAATGCGCCTTTATGGGACCGGATCGTGCGGGCATCTCTCCCGTACGTTTGTTTTCAACCAGTAGCAGATGTATTTTCGCCACTCCTCAGAGGGCACCACATCTTGCGAAAAAGACGGATAGTGTCGCAAAAACTTATTCAGATGAGCAGTAACAAACAGACAGTACATTTTGGGAGCTCCTTGTGCAACATAAAACACTTTCGATATGTGCAACGTTAGAGTCAATGAGTTTAAGTAGACAACAATTTTATGCACCCTTGTGGGTATTGCATTATTTGCTTTTACCACTCTACTCCACTAAGTAAAGCACTGAGTCTACGCACACTTGCATTCTAAGCGCCGACCCATTTTTGGGTCTGCAATTTGGAAAAACAAAGGGTGGTTAAAACGTTACTACAGGTAGGATTTATCGCCACAACACTGTTGCCACTGTTTTCTCCAATGTTTTCCATTTAGACACACGGCCTTGTCATTTTCTGTTCTGACAAACGCAGCTTCATCAACCGTGTGCTCACTCGATGCAACCAGACCTCTCCAAAAGCACTGAGTTCATGCGTGGCAGCGTCACCTATGTCCACGGCCGCTCACGATCTTGAACGCACACTGACTCGAAAGTTCCAGGTCATGTTTAAATAAGCACGACACGAAGCGCCAGTCATTTCAGTTCTGATAACTGCCAAGTCTATCACTGCTGCTAGGTGTACAACTGGCAGCAAAAGGAGTATCAGTCAAACCTCGCTGTAACAAAATGGTTTACAACGAAATAATGAATGTAATGAAGGAATGACGATTCCCCTTGGAAGCTCGGACAACATGGGCTACAACCAAGTAAACTGCCGAGCCCCTTCAACTTCGTTACAACGAGGTTCAACAGCAGACACGTGTGCCTGGGAAGGAATTGATATTCAGCGCTTCCTGGCAAACAAGTCACCTGGTATTCGTGACAGGGGATGGAGTATAGAAGTTCCCCCGTATGTGCAGGCATTTTAAGCTACTGGCTTGAGCGACAGTGCCACAACACCCCCCCCCCCCCCCCTCCCACATATCCGCGTCCCGTAAACTTTTCCTGACAGCTGCGCACACCAAAAGTGGCTCCTCACCTTGTGGCCTCGCCGGTGGAGCTCCGCGAGCATGCAGTCGAGCAGCCGCAGCTTGCCGCAGGCCTGAACCAGATGCTCCCCATTGGTGCCATCGTCCTCCTCGCAGAGCCCGCGGAAGAGGTACGGGTGGTTGCATATCTTCCGCATGTCCATGAGTGGGTTGCGGCTACGGCGCAGCTGCTCGAGAGGGTCACGAACCTCCTCCTTGGACGACGTCGAGCTGCCTCCCCGGAAAAATAGAGAGAAAAGAAGGGGCCACGCACCATGTGAGAAGACCCCAAAGCACCAAAAAGCGCAGATCCAGTTCACCTTCGGCAAAGTAAAGCAAGCTTTTAAGATGAAAGCTTTTAATGGCTCATACTCGCAGCCATGACCCTGTCCGTCCGTTACATCTGAAGTGAAAGTCAACTAGTCGTTACTAGTCACAAGTCATGACTGACTAGTCATTAACCAGTCATGACTAGTCGTGACTAACTAGTCATTAACCAGTCATGACTAGTCGTGACTAACTAGTCATTAACCAGTCATGACTAGTTAGTTGTCAACTAATTAGTTATGACTAACTAGTCATTAACCAGTCATGACTAGTTACTCATCAACTAATTTGTTATGGCTAACGTCATTAACCAGCCATCAACTAATTAGTCATGATTAGTTAGTCATTAACTAATCATGACTAATTAGCCGTGGTCATGACTAGCCAATCCAAGTCACCTCATAGCTGCCTCGTGTGTGCCTACGGCCGTGCAGTCAAAGTTGCATGGAAAGGCTTTCGCCTCACGCACTTTAGGTCGTCAAAGTGCCCCCTGAATTTTTTAATTTTTTTGCCAATTTCACAGCTTTTCTAAATAATGAACACTGTGCACCCACCTGATGCCGCTGTCACGGGAGCTCTCGTCGTCATCACCGCTGTCGTGCGCAAAGATGTCGCTCTCCTTGGGTTCGATGTACCTGATAGGCTTTTTCGTAGAGCGCTGCCGTCTGCCCAGGGGTCCCAACTCTTCGTTGACGGCTTCAGCCTGTTTCGAGCGATTTTACCACATCTGTCAAAACTGCCTCCAGAACCTATACGCCAACTGCTTGTACTACAACCGCCTTTATACGAGGAGTGTCCAAAAAGTAATTCCTCTTATATATTTTTTTCTCGAACACTGTTCACTCAAAACTTTCGACATTCACAAAGAATACAGCAGCATATCTGCTAGACCTATGTTATACCCCTGTCACACGGGCACTTGTCTCGAACGCGGTTGAAGTTTGAAGCGCGATCGAGGTGGACAGCTGCTACACGTATCCACTCGATTCCGATTAACTAGTTAGATTCCTACATACCAGATGGCGCTGCGCATAGTATCATCATCGCCATCGATTTCTAATAAATTAAAAATAACAATCGTTAATACAAATTTTATTGTGAAAATTTCAAATTATGAGCAGAAAAAGCAGTTTAATTACTTTCTGCTGCAACAAGCAGTGCACTCGATAGCGAACAGCAGCAAAACAACGCTCGGGGCACGCGTAAACGGTAGCGCCATCTAGTGACAAGGCGCCAAAGCACATCAACTCTGTGATGAAGAAGTTTTGTTCCGTAATTACTGATACCTAGGGTCTGTGCATTGCGAGCCTTTTTTTCGTTCCAAGAAGAAAAACTGCAAATAGTAGAAAATGTAATAACTGACTAAAAGCAAGACAACTGCTTCGCCAGGTGTCGTTCTTACGAGGTAAACACACTGCATATAGTTGGGCCTAACAGCTTGAAAATCACCGAATTATGTGAAAAACAGGGGCCAGTTATCGCTTAAACCTCTACGCGTGGGCGAGAGTATGTGAAATAAAGGCGAACCGCTAGTATTTGAGTGAGCTATCGCGTTGAAGGATCCAGCGGTGACATGTATTTATTCTGAAGTGGGCGAGCAGGGCGCCGCCATCTTGTCAACGCATCCCCTCGATCGTGCTCCATGCGGCTGAGCAGGATCGCGGTCGATCGCGATTGAATTCGCCATGTAGCAACGCTGGATCTGCATCGAGTTTGATTTCGATCGACTCGATTGCGATCGAAAGTGCCAGTGTGACAGCAGTATTACTTATCAATGTAATCTCCGTCAACTTTTATGCCTTTGTGCGCCACGGTGAACAAAGGCATGCACACCTTTGTACAGTCAAGCCCACTTATAACAATATTCAAGTGCCATGGAAATACCATTGTTATAACCAATACAGTAGAATCTCGATAAACGGAAATCGGTTAAACGGAACTACCGCTTAAACGGAACAAACGCCTCGCGATTGGTTGGTTTTGTATTAAGCCAATGTAAAAAAAATCTCGTTAATCGGAACTCAAATTTTGCGACCACCGCGTTAACGGAACCGAAAAACTCGAAACCGCAACTAGTTGGACAAGCGCAGTGCCATCGCGGTACGCATCAATGCTCCCCTCGCTTCTCAAGAAGTTAGGCCCGGTTCAGCGACAGGCACTGAAAGAAACCCTGAGTGCCTGCCTGGAGTCCGGAGAAATACCTGCGGGCTGGAAACTGGGAAGAATGTTGTTCCTGTACAAGGGCTCCGGCGACCGCAGTGGCTATGCGGCCTATAGACCGATCACGGTGAATCCTGTTTTATACAGGCTGTTCGCTCAAGTCCTGCGCAGACGGATTCAAGCATGGGCGGAGCGAGAAAAGGTGCTGGGCGAGTTGCAGCAGGGCTTTCGCCAGGGACGGCGGTTGGAGGACAACCTGTTCATCCTGACCCAGTGCATAGAACTCGCGGCAGGTCAGGGTAGAGAGTTGTGGGCGGCCTTCTTGGATGTGGAAAAGGCCTATGACTGCATGGACCACGGGATCCTTTGGAATAGGCTACGTCTCAAGGGACTGCCCGAAGAGGTAGTCTCCCGGCTGCGCGCACTCTACACAGACACTAAAGTTGTTGTGGAGTGGCAGGGCCTCCGGTCTCGTCCGATTGAGGTACAGCGGGGCCTTCGTCAAGGATGCCCACTCTCCCCTCTGCTGTTCATGCTGCTGCTGAGCGACCTGGAAGGTGAACTGGAGCGTTGTGGTGCAGGTTTGGACCTAACCTACATGAACGATGGGCGGGTGGTGCGACAGGTCCTCCCAGGCCTGTTGTACGCTGACGACATCGTGCTGGTGGCGGGCTCGGAACCAGGCCTCCAGAAGCTGCTGGATATCTGCACCGCGCATGCAGGGCAGCTGGGTCTCCAATTCAGTGCACGGAAGAGCGCAGTGCTGTGCTGGTCCCGTGCCCCGACGGGCGTAGAGCCGAAGCTGTTGCTACAGGGACGTGAGCTACCGTGGGCGCATTCCTACAGATACCTTGGAATAGAGCTCACGACACAGCGGGCATACCTGGAGCTGTATGAGAGTGGCCTCCGCGCGAAGGCGCTTCGGAACCAATGTGTCCTGAGAGCCAAGGCGCTATGGTCATTCAACAGACTGGAAATACTGCGCACCATTTGGAAGGCGGTGATGGTGCCGGGACTGACTTATGCGAACGCGGTGCTATGTGTCTCATCGGGGACCCGTGAATTTCTGGAGCGACGACAGAGAGAGGTGGGACGGCGGGCTCTGGGTGCCTACCGTACGTCCCCAAACGAGGCCGTGCAGGGACCCGTGGGGTGGTCCACCTTCGAGGCACGGGAGGCGACGGCGAAGCTCAATTTCGAGATGCGCTCGTGGACGCTTGGGGAAGAACGCTGGGCCCATAAAGTACAGCGGTGTCTGCTGTACTCTGGTATGTGCACGCGCTGGAAGAGGAGGGTACGAGCGTTGGGGAGCAAATACGGTGTGCCACTACCTACGATCACCGACACCGAGGGCACCTGCTGGAGAAAAGGGAAGGTGCGGCAACGTGTAGTGGCGATGGAGACAGCGCTGTGGCAGAAGCCAAGCCAGCTCTCGGATTGTATTCTGCGCACAAACGAGAGATTGCGCAGGAGCGCTTCTACGACAACTCCCTTGGCAGTGCCCTACTCTTCGAGGCTCGGGCGGGAGTGCTGCGCACTAAGAAGTGGCAAGCCCGGATTGCCGGCCAGGACAATGCGGTCTTCTTGTGCACGATGTGTGGACAGGAAGAGGAGACGATCGAGCATGTGGTGCTGTCATGTCGATCGCTCCGCCCCTGCCAACCGAGTGGATGTACCCTTCCGCAGGCGCTAGGTTTTGACACAGGGCAACCGGCAGAGGGCGGTGCGGGCGACAGTGAAATGAACAACCAGGAAGCCATTACCAAGGCCAGGGCGGTCGAAACAACAAAGCGCCGCCTTGAAAATTGGAGTGGACTGAAGCGTTAGGTGGTGGTGACAACACGGCGGGACAATCTTCGCCGTAGCGTCACAAAGTTGGCTAGGACGTTCGTGTAATGTCCGCCCGTTACAAAGGGATAAGCCCCAAGTCCAATCCAATCCAATCCAATCCTCCTCCTCTCCGCGTCACCTCTCCGGTTTCTGTCTCCGGCGGTTTCCGGTTTGCTCGTACACTGCCCTCCGCATCGCTCGCTCGCGTTCACGGCGGTTGTGTTCAGTTAGGCCTAAGCCCTAGAGCTTTTGTTCGGTCCGATGGCAGCGCAAAAACAACCGCACAATGCACTTGCGTTGGAAAGGAAGATGGAGATCATCAACGACTTCGAGAGTGGTCGCTTCCAAGGGCGTCCGCAGAATTTTTTGCAGGGGGGGGGCCCCATTGGTTGTTGGCGCCGGAGGGGGGGGGGGGGGGGGGGGGGGGGCATGTTCGTAGCAAAAAGGCACTATTGGCGGTATGAATTTATTTATTTATATATAAATAAAAAATAAGTGAAATACACACATGAAATAAAAATTACAAACAGCAAATTAAAGTGTGGCTAGGAGAGATACATTGCAGTTTATCAAGGAAGAAACAATTAAAATTAATAAAAAATCCAAAAATATACTGTCACTTCGTGGAGAAGAGTGCTCAGTATTGCTGCATACGGGTTCTCGACTCACCCGGATTGATGACCAGCACACAGCACAATATGGTCACAAACACGCAACTACAGTCACTCAGTCAGTCTTCCTTGAACAGCAACTGTAGACTCCACGGATTTTTCTGGGCGAATTGCGTGATTACACGGGTGATAAATTCATTTCTGTGCTTCATTACACGCTCTCGGTGCACACTCGTCACACACATTGATTGGAAAAACGGTTGAACGCGCACGTTGAAAACAAAAGATGTCTATACATACAACGAAAACTTATTTACAAGATAAATGCACGCTCGCAGCTTCATACACCTCGCTCCATCTTGCTCGCGCATCCGCACAGTCGAGCAACCGCACGCACACTGCTCGCCGCTCGTAGTTTTCTCGTCCACTGTCTTGGTTGTTCTCAGCTTCGTTGACAAATGGCCACTAAAAACACCGAAGCACAAATACAGAGGCGCGCACACGTGCAAGGGCTTACTTCCGTGCGACTTCCAAGGGGAAGGGACACTCGCCACTCCGGTAGGAAAATTTATTTTGTGTGTTTTTATGGGGTTCAGAGCCCCAAAACGACTCAGGTTATGAGGAACGGAGTAGTACAGAGCTCCGGATAATGTCGACCACCTGGGTCTCTTTACCGGGCACTGACCTCGCACAGTACACGGGCGCTGTTGTCATTTGAGGCCCAGCCAGAGGTGACAGGCGAGCCAGGCAGGCGCCACCGGGCTGCGTTGACCAAAGGCGCTGGTTTTCGGAGAAGACGCAAGGGACGCTGGTGTGGGGGCGCCTCTGGAGACTGCGTCGCCGTGAACAAAAGATGCTAATCTCCTTTGCCGAAGATTCTGATAGCGGCGCTTCTACCGCACTGCGCTCTCCCGTGGATCGGAGGCACAGCGAGCGGCGGCGGCGCCAACTGATCGCCCGCTTGCCCATGAGCAGCCCGAGAAAGCGGGGGTGGACACGGCTGATTTGTATTTCCCTCCTGAAGAATTCATCGGTGGCCGGCATAACGAAGGCGAAAACAAGATGCACTGTGCACTGTCTGCCTCCGTGTCGCTATCTGTCTAGAGATCAAAGAAACAGGCACCCATTTCAAGACGGCTTGAAACACATGCTCGCCGGTGCCGCTGTATGTCTGCAACAGGTCGGCCTTCAACAGAGCTAACGATGGCGTGGTTTGAAAACGGCATAAAGACGCGTGCCCGGACGCGGCATTTCGCAGATGTGACCCAAAGCGTGGAAGCAGAGCTGCTTTTACCCTTTTGGCTGAGCCCACCACGGCCCCTGGCGTGCGGCCATCACTCACGGTTCGAGGGAGTGATTTTCCAGGGGGGTGCAGCCGCCCCCCCTTGCCCCCCCCCTCCGGACGCCCATGGTCACTTCACGAAAACGGCGCTAGCGACGAAGTACGCCGTCCCCAAAAGCAGCCTAACAAGAATTCTTCAGGACAAGGACAAGCTGCGGGAGGCGTTCGAGACGTCACGCTTTGGTCCTCAAAGAAAACGACTGCGAGCGGCTGTCCACGAAGACTTGGAGAAATGCCTGGTGCTTTGGCTGCGCAGAGCCCGCAGTGAAAACATCCCAATCAGCGGGCCACTAATTCGTGCAAAAACGGAAGAATTTGTTCTTCACCTCGGCATCGAGGGTTTCTCGTGCAGCGAGGGGTGGCTGACCCGGTTTAAAGAGCGCAATGGACTGGTGTTTCGTGCTGTTTCAGGGGAAGCTGCCGCTGCTGACGCGACGGCATGCGGAGACTGGCGAGAAAGACGGCTGCCCGAGATTCTGGAGGAATACGATCCAGAGAACATCTACAATGTAGATGAGACTGCACTCTTTTACAAGTTGCTCCCCTCAAAATCGCTATCATTTAGAGGAGAGAAATGCACCGGAGGGAAACTGAGCAAGGACAGGCTGACCGTCCTTATCGGTGCCAACATGACGGGCAGCGATAAGTTGAAGCCGCTAGTGATCGGCAAATCGAAGCATCCTCGTTGCTTCAAAAACGTCGCAACCTTGCCCGTTTCATACCAGGCCAATGGCAAGGCGTGGATGGCGCAAGCCATTTTTAGTGAGTGGATTTATCGCGAGGATGCGCGCTTCTCTCGCAACAAGCGGAAAGTTTTGTTCCTGGTGGATAACTGCCCTGGACACGGAACTGTGCCAGGTTTGAAGTCCATACAGCTGGAATTCCTGCCAGCGAACACCACAGCACTGCTGCAGCCTATGGATCAGGGTGTGATTCAAGCGCTCAAGTCGCGCTTCCGCAAAAATCTTCTTAGGAGGATGCTCTTATGCATGGACCAGGGGAAGGAGTACAAGGTAGATGTACTGCGTGCCGTTTACCTCCTGGATGATGCTTGGCGGCAGGTTAGTGCAACCACCATTGCCAGCTGCTTCAGGCATGCGGGGTTTGCCGCAACCACAGAAAAACCCAGCACACAGAGTGAGCCTGATGATGTTCACGACGCAGCCGAGGAAGATTTGCTACTAGAGAATTGTGCTGCGATGGGCATTCAACTTGGTGAATATGTCCAGATCGACAGCGATGTGGCAATGTGCCCAGAAAATACCGTGCACAGCATTATAGCTGATGTCTGCCCCCCTGATGAAAGTGAAGACGAGGAGGAAGAGCTTGAAAACGAGACCGCCGACTCTGATCCTGTGGTGACACCTGCGCAGGCGGAATCGGCAGTCCAAATGCTGAAGAGTTTCTTCCAACGAGAAGAAGGTTCGGAAGTGTTTCTGCACAGCCTGTCAAGTATGGGTGATGCCATTAACAAAAAACGGCTGCGAGAGCTCAAACAAGCAAATATAAAATCCTTTTTCACTAGCCAATAAGTGGTAATTCCCACTCTTTTGACATTTTTTTTTTAAATTTCAGTACTAGTACTACTGGAAAAAAAATTCACTGCTTATTTTTCTCTAATAAAGTTTGTTCTCATAGTGTACCGTTCTCCTTATTACCTAGATTTCGCAAATTGAGATCCGCTGAGACTGCCAACTGCGCGCGCGCGCGCCAGCCGCGTAGGGATCACGTGGAAGCGGATTGCGCAATGCTGAACCTATACTCTCTCTAAACGAAACTCCTGATAAACGGAACATATTTTCCCGGTCCCTTGAGGTTCCGTTTAACGAGAGTCCACTGTAATTGTTATAACAGGGTTGTGCCGAAAAAAAGAAAGGATGACAAACTTCAGAGCATTTATTGACAGTAAATACCCAGAGGGGTTTGATAATTCTAATGCCTGTAAAAGCTTGTTAAATCGAACTTCAGGGAACCGGAACAATGTTCACCGTTCACCGATGACCAAAGCACCGCCATCACTGCGCCACCGGGAGTTGCGCACCTCCATGTTACAGGAATTAAGCCGGCTTTTTGGAAGCTATTCTTATAAGAAATTCAAGAAGTATGCAGAACCAAGGGTGCGGTGACAGCTGACAAGAGAACAACCGCGCTGGCTGCGTAGCCAATGCAGCAAAGCAGCAGCTCTCCTGAGGCGATGACGCCTGCCTCTTTTGCTTTCGTGGCGTTGCTGTGCCAGCTTAGTCCATTGGTCGGCCCCACACATGCACGCTTTTGTGTTGCAAGCATGGTTTTGCTGGTGTGGTTGTAGCATTTCTTTTCTTTTTCTGTAATGGTTGACACTCAATTACCGGATTTAATTGTTATAACCAATAATGTGCCTTGACAGCATTGCTATAAGCAGTTTATTTTACCATAGAACACATGGCAAAGCTGATGGTGCCATGACCGACCATTGTTATATCCGATATATTGTTATAACCAGTATTGTTATAAGTGGACTTGACTGTAGCAGCGTTTTTCCTTCTGATGAAGCCAAGTCCTTACGGTGCTACTGATACTTTCATTGTTCTCAAACATGGATCCATGAAACGCGTCTTTCAGCGGCTCGAAAAGATGAAGATAAGACTGTGCCAAGTTAAGACCGTAAGGAGGCTGGGACATTACAGTCCAGCAAAATTCTGCAATTGCATCTTTTCTTAAAAAAAAAAAAAAAGATGGGCTTAAACACAGACACTCTTTTCTCGGACTGGTATAGTGGCTCTATCTGTGTGACAGAGGTGAAAGTGGGCATGCATATGCAAGATGCATCGTTTTGCTAGCGTGTGAAATTTTAGAGCATTATCTTTTTCTGGGAAAGAAAAAAAACAAGGGGTATTACTTTCTGGACACCCCTCATATACAATAAAAGAGTGATTTGAGAACACCAACAATAAACGCCAGGTTGTGACAACATGCTGATCAACTCGTACAGCATGCACACTCATTTAACAGGCAAACGCACTCCTACCATTAAACATTAAAATGATAAAAAGTTATCACTGCAGCACAACTTTGCCCCATGTAATAAACACACCTCCAAATTTAGTGGAAATCATTTCATGCAGAAAAAAAAGCATGCTGATTAGGCAGGTAAATACAGAAAGTTTTCATTACGACAGCTGATGGCATAAAAAAATTCTAAAACTCGCATGCGTTAATACGTCTGTGTAACTCAACATCCTGCGACAGCAGTCTGCGGGCTTCCATGGAACACAGCAACAGCAGAACCGACGTAATCACCACTGTCAGCCATTTTATTTTTTGTTGTTGTTTATTGGCTCTAGAAGATTCCACATCAGTTATGGCGCGATCATATAGGTGTGACCACTCGGACTGCACCATGCACACACGGTGCAAACACTAGTTCGAGTCACTGCACACAGAGGGCGCCACAAATCCCGCGATGCGCCAAATGGGCACGAGTGTTAGCTCACACTGCTGAGCACAAAAAGGACGCCACGGATCCGTGATGCAACGCTCTGTGAAGCATCACACCTTTCGTCCTTGCACTCTTTCGTGTTAAGCCGCAAACGCCGACACCGTACGAGCAGGAAACTTGCCCTTAACAGCCGACGCAGTGGGAGGAACGTGCAGAGCACAATCCCTACCTTTGGTTCGGTGACCGCCTCCAGTGCGCGGTCCACGCAAATCTTGTAGAGCCTCTCCTGGAGTGGGCTTAGCGGCGCGTACACAAGCAGCTCAGTCTTCCTTGGCAGCTCGAGCGCAACATCCTCCTGGAGAGAAACGAGTCGGAAATGTTCGGTGCTTGAAACACAAGACACGTCACGACTGCTGGCTAAGGATGTAGGAAGCGCGTTTTCGGGTCAAGGAACTAAGACACAGCAAATGAGAGCCACTATTCGAGAGAACCAATTTTAAATGATCGCTGCATTCGATCAGCTTGGTGTTATCCAAACAGCTGGGCTTCAAGCTGTAGCGCCAGAAAATCGGACAGCCCTCTGGCAAGTGCACCCCGACCTCTTCTCATCACTGTGAAAATCGCAAACAAACAGGTTTTACCCACACATGAATAAACTGACACCTGATCCTGCAAGGCCTAGGTGGCAGCATATGAAATAGTTGCCTTTTTGCCTCGCGGACCAAACAAAACTCATACACGTTTTCCAGGTAAAGATAGCCGTCATGAGCTTGTACATTTTGCCATGCAAACATGGACAAATTCTCCATCAGGTGATCCGTACTGGGATAGGGTAACCCTGGCTGGTACAAGACGGTATTTACAGATTGCTGGGAAGGACCTTTGCTCTGAGGTAGATGTAACTGGACTGAGTTGGTGAGAAATACGTGCTACCACTCAGTGTGGGCTTCTTGCAAATTCCCGCCAACTACCATATATACTCATGTAAAGGCCGCACTATTTTTTGTAGTTTTTATGGGGCGCAGCCCTTACATGGGACCGGTATTTTTCTGTAAAATTTTTCAGACTATGGCGGAGCCCCGATTATGCGTCCCTTTTCATGCTGCGACAAATTTCTGCTACACGGCGTGTTTGCAAAACGGAGAAAGGCCCAGTATCACTCCAGTCTGGACGGAATTACTCAATAGCCAAGCGGCCCTTGTGAGCAGGTGGTGCAAAGCTCAACATTCTCGCCTGGGCTGCGCAGACACAGACAGACGCACGCACCTTGGTTCTCCGCAGCAAGAACGGCCGCAGGACCTCCTGCATGCTGGCCACGAAGTGGTCGGACTCTTCGCGCTCCACAAAGCGTGCAGCTCCTTCGCTGTCCGCTCCCGACAGAGACTCCATGTCAAACCACGACTCGAACCTGCGCACGCAGAGACAAGCCAGTGTCATGCCCTGGGCTGCCAAGGTGAGCTGTCCAGAGAGCGCGATTCGGTTCTCTCAAAGGTCTTTAACCAGCCACAACTGCTGGTTATGGGCCACACTGAAGACGACTCTACCGAATATCTCTTTCCTTCGTAAAATCTAACTGGCTTTCCTGTCAATGCCGCTTCCTTGCCACTCATACATACACCATATGCTGTTACAATTTTTCAACAAAGTAAATTTGAAAGCTAGTGTCGTCTTCACCACCATTGCCCCTTGCACACAATCCTTCTTATGCCGCACAACTTGATAACAGATTATGGTATGGTTTATTGGGGTTCAACGTCCCAAAGCAACTCAGGCTATGAGGGACACCGTAGTGGAGGGCTCTGGAAATTTCGACCACCTGGGGTTCTTTAACGTGCACTGACATCGCACAGTACTCAGATTACCAACTCATCTCTAATAGTTCAGTGGCCCACACTCTTTTAACGGAATGGTGTTAAGGGTCCCATTCAGCAGAGAAACTGGTGTAGTTGTTGGCGTGTCGAGAAAATTGGGATTGGTCGAGGGTCTAAAAGATCTGTGACATCACAATCGCATGACCTCGCGCAGGTAATTCAAACTCGTCACATGATCACATAGTACAACACAATTGCTCGTTGGTCTACAGGGTCGTGACGTCATTCCACTACCATTACTTAGTGCCCCTCACTACCTCGCAACCAATCAGTAATTGAACTGCAACCTGCCACAGTGGTCAGATTTGTCAAAATCCGGCGGGCAGGTTGTAATGGCGCCACAAGGTCATGTAACCTAGGTGGCCCACCTCATAGGTTACTCCTCCAGGGCGTTTACGTAAATTTTTCGCTCACAGTCAAGAACGAGTGCCGACGTCAACAACATCCACGTCCTCACAAATGCTTCCCTGAGCTGCCTATCATAAACAATCAATATCTTCATTAATACTTCATTGCGGTGAGGGATTAACTCGATCATTCAGTTCTGCTTACCTTCCGTTGGCTGTTTTCCTGTAAGCGGCGAGTAAGCAGAACGATCGACAAAGCTTTGCACTGGCCAAACTTCGAAAAGGCGTCGTAGCTATCTATATCTAGGAATGGTTTTGGTTATTTATCACTTCTGTGAAAAAAATGTGGAGAAACTTCGTTAAGAATGTAGGCAGCTGTTTCAAAAACCCATTAAACTTTATGCACACAGTGTTAGAATGAATGCATTGTCAGTATCTTCCATCCTCAAGCATCCTTTGCACTGGCGTATTACGTAGCCTTATAAACTGGCTACTCCGGAATAACAAGTTCACCAGGGATCTCTTGTGCCCCATTCCCATGGTCATGCATGTAGACAAGAAACCTGAGGTATCCTTCCACTAATAATGCCATTATTTCTACAACTGGTGCTACACGTTCAGGTTTAAAGTCATTATAGGTATGTCGTCATAACGATAATGCCTGCAGACCAGTCAGAAATTTTAGCTGATCAGAAACAGGTCTCACTACCAGAACATCTCGTCAATGTTCTCCGAATGTAACATTAGGATTACCTTGCAGAAAATATTGCTCTTCTCTGTTGAGGTGTTGGAAAAGTAGCCATGAAAAATTCGCCCGTCAGCACAGCACACAAGCCGAGAGTATCTGTCCAAAGTGGCGGTCGAAATGGCGCCACTCACACAGAACATGCAGTAGAGATGCCTCATCAGACTGAAAGCTCTGAATGACAAATTGTATGCTCGATCTTAAAAGGTATAACGCGATAGCTTTAGTGGGTTAATGCTCATACATGCGCAGTCATGCTCTACCTAACATTCATAGATCCCTGGGAGTCCTCACACCACACCTGGCGCAATGGTGCAGCGGCAAAGCAATGCACCACCGCCCTGCGATGACAGGTGCTGCCACCAGTGGGTACTGGGCGACCCATTTCGCTCTTCCCGAGCAGCCTCTTATAAACAATCATTAATTCAACTGCCACCTGCCACGGTGGGTAGTTTGCTCACCATCCAGTGGGAAGGTTGTGATGACGCCACAAGGTCACGTGACCTAGGTGGCATACCTAGGTCACTAGGTCGCTTCTCCTGGTATTTCCGGGGTTTTTTACTCGCAGTTAACAACGGAGACCGAAAACGGACACCAGCAACGGACACCGGCAATGGACAGCAGCGACGGACACCGACAACGGACACCGACAACGGACATTGACAATGGACACCGACAACAACAACGCCGTTTGTGCTACAGGGGCTCCTTAACGCTGTCCCATCAAAATAAGAGAGAAAGGAGACGTACGCCTGCAGGTCGTGGAAGATCTCTGGGATGAGGAAGTGCAGCAGCGCCCACAGCTCGGTGAGGCTGTTCTGGAGCGGGGTGCCAGTGAGGAGGAGGCGGTTGCGCACCCGGTACTGGCTCAGCTCACGCACCAGGCGGCATTTGAAGTTCTTGAGTCGGTGTGCCTCGTCCACCACCAGGAGGAGCCAGTCGATGGGCGCCAGACGTGACCGGTCACGAATCGCCACCTCGTACGAGGTCACCACCACAGTGGCACCACGAAGCCTATGCGGCACCTGCGTACCATGCAGCAGAGGAGAGGGGAAGAGTTTGTTACTGACTCTCCAAAGTCTGTACCAGCGCCATAAGAAAAAATTCAGGACTATGCAAGGTCTTCCAAGGACCTATTAGGTCCTTGGATAACTTTGTGCCATTCAGCAAATCTCAAATTTTTGCGACACACAAGCATTTGCATGAAAACAAAAGCAGTGTTTTCATTGCACTTTACAAAAACGGTCAGCACATCTGTCAACATTGAACCCTGAACTGCATCTTTACGCTGGATCCTCCCTTGACAGCTCTCTGGCAATGGCTCAGCACGAACAAAAATTTTAGAATTTTTGACGGCTATGTACAAGAAGCATTCAACTGCAAAGCTCACAAAAAAAAAAACTACAGAGAATGTTTACTACATTCGAATCGGAGCGAAAGCACGGATTTGTGCTATGCAGAAGACGTGATGAGGAGGCAGTGCCGCGGGACGGAGCAGATGGAAGTTGAAGATGACGCTCTCCAATGCATAGCGCGAGAGTGTGGTGCAGTTTAACACGAGGCGTGTTGGCTGCGGCAGTAGCCTAGTGGTCTCGCTGAGCGGCGCTTAAAAGAGATCTGTTCACGCAGCCGACGGTTCGACTGCTAATGATGGATGTTGATTAAATTTCTTTTTCTCCTTTTCATGGTTTGACCTCTAACTCAGCTGAAGGACAAATTTACATGGTCCGCTATTGACGCCTGAGGTCCCATAGTGACGCTTTTGCCTTTTTGAAAACGTCATAGTCCCCAATGTTTTTGTTCCTGAAACAACTCCATGTTCTCTAGGGGGTACATTGCATTGCTGCAGAATCTCCCTGGAGCAATTAGTGCTTCTAACATCCACTCATCAGGCCTGCAGCATATTTGCATTTTTTTCTCTTTTTTTTTTCAGGTGGTTTTCCAAAGCACACACCCTCAATGCAGCAAAGTCAAAGCATTTGATGCACGCTTTGCATTTCGCTCGATGTGGATTTTTAGCATTTAGGGCCACTCAGTCCTTGTATTAGACATTGCTGAGCCAGGCACTTGGAAATTTAGTTACCAGGCATTTTTTTTGCATAGCGGAATAGTAGCTGCATCCACGCACACAGAGAACTGCACACGAATGTTTAGCAAACCGTAGTGTTCGTATCAAGTTAAATGCCAACGCATGTGTAGCACAAAGCCACAACAGAGCAGTGGCCAGAACTAGAACAGCAGGAAACAGCAACAGCCTGAATGTGGCCCGCCGTGTAACGTGCATCCACCAAACTTGTGAAACATTTAACCACTAAGTAGAAATATATGTGCTGAGAAAATATATACATAGTACTTTTCTCCTTATTTATGTGTCTGATGAAACTTTCTTGGTGTAGATAGTGATTTCCATTTCCGGAGCAAGATTTTTTTCAAGAAATTTCAAGGATTCAAAAAATATCAAGTATTTTCAAGGGTCTTGAAAATGAGATTTTATAACTCAAGGGTTTTCAAGGACCTGTGTGGCCCTATTCTCCTTAGAAAGCTGGGCTCTGATAACCCTTTTTTTAAAAGGATACATCTGGGCAGCGCACAAAAATTTGCCAGCTAAACTGAAAACTTTGAAAAGAAACGTACGTGGGCACCAAGTCTGCAATCTACTTTGACAAGGTGCCAACATGAGCATGCAAGGTGGCGGATGTGCACTTGCAGCTTGCGCCATCTGTCGCTTGCACCTCTAACCAACAAAAGCTACAGATACAAACTGGTGGTTTGTTTTTACTCAGTGAAGCACAGGAGAGGGGTGAAGTGGTGAAGCATGCAAAAGTAAGAACCATGTCACACAAGCAAGTTTAGTGACAATTTCAGTGCGTGCTGTCACACGGCAAAAAGAAGACTCATTTGGAAATGACGACAGTGACGATGGATGTTGTACCACTCTGTAGAAATTACTTTTGTTTTAGCGCAAATACTCTGAGAATATGATTTTATCATGAATATAATTGTGCCACACTACTTTTCAGTGTTTATTTGAGTATCTGCTAACATGTTAACTATAAAAGGTATAACAATCCAAGACAAGAAGTCAGTCCAGAATGCATACACAAGGTACAGTGTACATGGCAAACACGGCGGAATGCAAGTGTGCCATAGCTGCAATATGTTGCATGCGAGCCTTGCATGTGAGCCCAGGCTCACACTGCAGTAATGCGGCTTGAGACTGGGTTGCAAGCAATCAAGTTCCAAGCCATCCAGCGAAACAACAAAACAAATTGGCATTGTTGATACAAATTTCAGGATGACACAAATTTGCAAAATTCCCTGGTCAGAGCGCATTGCATGCTAGGTGCAGACTTTCAGGTGTTCCAAACATTCTCCCGCACCACTTCGGATGATTTCGGGTGAGCCGCGACTGTGCCCTCCAGCACTAAGCACTGCCCGTACATCGCCGAATGCCGCAATCACAAGTCGTGCAGTACGCAAGGCAAGCAGTGAGCAAAGTAAGTAGCCAGCACATGGCTTGGCTAACATTACAACTGCCGGGCAAAACAGTACGCACAGCAAGCAGGGAGCGGAGGAGCACAGCTGTAGATAAATCGTGTCAGCTGTAAACAGATCTACATGAATGCACTTCCTGTGCTTCTGCACAAGGATTCTGTCATTTTGGATGATATGACTTTGTCACGACCCCGTCAGATTCGTATCATCCACATTCTACTGTGTAACAAACAACAGCCACTCTGTTACACCTTGCATTCATCTGACGCCTCTCGGCTTTTGTCCCTTCCTGCCTAACATGAATGCAAGAAGAAGACCATGAATATGCACAGCCCCTCAAGAAATGCGTACAGTATACAGTAGAACCCCGCTGTTACGTTCCTCACTGCTGCGTTTTCCCGGCTGTTACGTCGTTTTCTTCGGGTCCCGGCATAGCTTCCATAGGATCCAATGTATTGGGAACCCCGCTGTTACGTCGTAGCCGAGGAAACGATCCCGCATGATACGTCGCAACCGGGCTCCCCGAACCCAACCGGGCAATGCGCGCCAACCGGCATTTTGATTTTTGACGAGTCTTGGCCAGGCTTGGCTACGGAACTGGCTGCAAGAAGCCGCACGCGAGTTGGAGAGGCCGCCACTAGATGGCTATCTGCCTCGCACGCCGAACGCCGCGATCTTTATCGTGGGAGGTGGTGAGGAGGAGGCGCGCCGCGGCTGGGGTCGCTTATCAGCGCGTCTTTTCTTTCACTCTTTCTTTTTATCTTTTAACTCTCCTTGGTGCACGCCGGTGGTGCACGCCGAACGCCGCGATCTTTATCGTGGGAGGTGGAGGAGCACAGCTGCAGTCGCTTATCAGCGCGTCTTTTCTTTCACTCTTTCTTTTTATCTTTTAACTTTCCTCTATCTGCAAGTGACAGCGGTGGTGGCTCGGCTGGAGCCAGTCGGCAGGGCTGGTGCAATTTCCTTTTCATCCTTCTCAGTCGCAACAACATCTTTATTGTGCTTTGATGGCGTGATAGCGTTGAGTAAGCGGAAGGGGCTTTCCCTTGAGGAAAAGCTGGACGTACTAAACGCAGTCGACAGGCAGCCAGGGCGGCTTACGCGGAGCAGCGCGCGAGCAGCCTACGAACATTTCAGTGCTTGACGCTGTGCACAACGTCGCTTCAGCGTGGACTGCAGTGAGCGCGTGAACTGCACAGCACTGCTGCGTGCGTGCGGTGTGGCCGCACCGCAAAGCGACGCTGACAGCAATGCGGCCTTTGCTATTGAGAAACGCGTTGTTCTTTCCAGCGAGCGAAAGAAACTGCAATCCACCATTCTCGATTTTTTAAAGTCCTAGGGTCAATTTGCGGAAATAAATTGTTTCAAGTCAAAGCTGCACTGTTTTCATTAATTTTCGGTGCTTTCCTCACTGTTGCGTTTTCCCGGCTGTTACGTTTTTTTTCCCCGGTCCGGTGAAAAACGTATGAACGGGGTTCTACTGTATATATAGTCTTGCTCAGTAGAAGGATCCATGCCACATTTATCCCCTTCCCATAGAAATGCCAATTACAATTGACTCTTGACAATCCGAACTCAAAGGGAGCCAGACATTTGTTTGAATTTTGAGGGACGCAAATTAAGTGGAGCCTTTTTAATACACTCAACGATGGCGGGACCTAAGTATCAGTTTGGATAAACCAGAAGTTTTAATTAAATGAATTCTAATTAATGAGAATCCACTGTCTCTTGACACTCAAAGGGACTGCAGTTGGATATAACAGGACGCCTCACATTTCCCCGCTCTTCTTCACACAAAATGATACTTTTTTTTAACCCACCAATTGGAAAAAAAAGAAACCTTGCACTCCAGGCCAGAGCTGTGAATTCACGTTAACATGACTGCTGCGAAATGTGACCGCAAAAATATACGGCACGACCAAGCTTGGTGTGGTTGAATGGAAGATTATTACAGCCCTTTTTTTTTATTCGCATGACAAGCTGCATAGAGAAAACATCCCATCACAGCGATTAGTTCCAAACCAAAGTGGGTGATAACAAAAAGTGGAGGTTTGGATGCATGAACTTAGGCACTCGGAGAATCCAAAAAGCAGTTGAGGGAACCCAGTTTGAGAACCCCTGATCAAGGCTACATAGAGGTACTCTTGAAGAACCCCAGCTTCATACAAAATCTGCACATTTAAACACTTGTCTTTCATCTTGCTCTGCATGTCGCCACTTAACAAATTGTGCAACACAGGACAGAGAGAGAGAGAGATATTAGGGCGCAAGCCTTTAATGCCTCATCGTTGTAAGCAGGAGTTGTCGACAGAAATGTCACGCTTTTCAGTTGGTCGAAACGGTCGTGACGTCACAGTGCGCGAATTTCAAACGGGGCCAATTGTAGTTTGGCTAGTAACCATGCAACCAATTACAGGGATCGTACAGTGCTGCTCCAAGTAAGTGGGACTGAGTTTAGTTCATTGCTTAATCACCCAATTAGCCTAATTAAGTCAGACCGGATAAATAAAGCTGAGTAGGAAATTGGTCAACTTGGGGAATCAAACCAGGGTCTCCGGAGTGCGAGACGAGTACGCTAACCACTCAGCCATGCCAGCTCGATGGTTTGCAATGAACAAAGGCGCGTCTAGTGAATACGGTGTCTTCGCTCACTTCCATCCTCCTCCCTTTCCTTATGGCAAGGTTCAGGTGTCCACCGAGATATGCAAGACAGATAGATTTCCTTTCCTCAACAACCAGTTTACCGACGAGGGAGGCATAGAGCAGAATGGGCGATGGCGTTCTATGGACTCCCCGGCAGCGTTGCAAGACGCTGTCGCGTTCCACTCTTCGAGGCGAGGCTTAACATCTCAACCACACATCAGTGACGCAAGCAGCAACACTAGGCTTTCGCCTCACCGCACTTTAGGTCAACAAAGCGCCCCTCTGAATTTTGGGAGAGAGAGTGACGCGTACCATCGAGTGGCGTTCCTCCTGGGGCCCGTGGTAGAGCACCACCTTGAGGGAGGGGGTGAAGCGCTGCAGCTCCCCCACCCAGTTGGGCAGGGTGGAGAGGGGGGCCACCACCAGGAAGGGGCCCGGCAGACCCCGGTCCACCAGGGCGGCCACCAGGGCGATCACCTGGATCGTCTTGCCCAGCCCCATCTCGTCCGCCAGGATGCCATTCACCCCGTTCTCGTACAGCACCTGGACACACACAGATTGTGCGTGTGTTCCATGCACAAAGCGTATTCAAATGGAGGAAGCTGGTCTCAGAGAAAAAAATTTTTATTAAGGGAGTAATTACTCATTGACATCCACCCAAGCTCAGCCATACGGCTACAAAGGAAAGCTATACAGCTTTCTCAGAAACTTCGCAGTTAAAGAAAGATTCGTCCTGGTCCGAGGTTCGAACCCAGGACCACCGCTACACCTAACCGGGACGGCAAGCTTATGGCATGGCGAGAGCGAATTGATCAGTAACTCGAAGTGGGAACAGTGTTGACCAAATGTTTTAGGGGAATCCCCCAAGGTGGAGTATATTTGTAATAAGGGAGTAATTACTCATTGATATCCACCCGAGCGCAGCCATACGCAGTTAGCTCAACTGGTAGAGCGACTGCTCCGGTGTAGCGGTGGTGCCAGGTACGAACCCCGGACCAGGACGAATTTTTCTTTAACAACGAAGTTTCTGAGAAAGCTGTACAGCTTTCCTTTGTAGCCGTATGGCTGCGCTCGGGTGGATGTCAGTGAGTAATTACTCCCTTATTACAAATCTACTCCACCTTGGGGGATTCCCCTAAACATTTCAGCAAAAAAATTTTTGGTAATGAAGTCACAATAATGGAATCTTCAAGAAACATGTATTTTTACATGCTGATTCCAAGTATGTAATTTAATTTTATGTGAAACAACTCCGTGTGCACTTATATAATATGTTATGTAACTTTCTGCCAAGAACTTTCAATACATTTTGCTCCATGAAACTTGCTAGGTTGCATGCCATTGCTTGTCTTGACATCAAAGTACGCAATAAGGGCAAAATTATTATCCAGCCTATCATAGAAGTTGAGTTACAGGGTTTTGAATTTGACACTTCACAGACGGAAAGAAAGTGATGATTTCAAAATCCTATACCTCGCTTTCTATAGCAGACAGGCAGGATGATAATTTTACCCTTATGCATAGCTTGCTATCAAGAGAAACCAATGGCGTGCATTCTGACAAGTTCCCTGTGGTAGAATTTCCTTCAAACTGTCGGCAAAAGTTACCTAACATATGGCATAAGTGCACAAGGACTTGTTGTACACAAAAATAAAATTAGTACATATTTGGAATCAGCACGCAAAAATGCATGTTCCCTGAAGATTTCACAGTTGTGGCTTCATAAATAAAAATTTATTTCTAAGACCCTCTTCCCCCCTTAACGGGACATTGAGGAGAACTCCTATATAATTTTCGTTCTCGGCAAAGATTCAACCATTTGCCTCTTTGCGGCCAAGTTGAAGCCCGTTCGGCGCCAAAGACGCATCTGTCAGTGAGAAAACTGGATTTAGAAATAAAACAATTTTTTTTTACTCTGCCATTCAATTCAAACTCGTGATGTTAATGATGAAAAAAAACACACAATCCCCATTTCAAAGTAGATGGCAGCATGGCCTAGCCCCAGAGATCCGTGTACAGTCAGTCTTGACGTCATCCTTGCTGTTCGCTTGTGAAAACAGCCCGCAGCGGCAGCTATAGCTGCGATACATTGTTTTTGGCCTTTTCTTTCTCGCGAAAGCTGCATGTCAGTGAGAGTAACCGCTTGGTCATTACAACATAGTAATCTACTAATGCAGGCCAACTTCGATTTTCTCTTAAGTGTTTCCCTCCTACATCTAAGAAATTTCAGGGTCTGTCCCGTCTACAATTTTTTGTTCGAGCAGAACTCATTTCACAGCTCCAGGCTGGCCAGCAGTGATGAGCAACCCAGAGCGAACAGTGCGTATCATGCTTTTTCAAGCCTTGTGCACGGTTTACACCCACTGTCAACGTTTACGAAACACAAGCGGGGAAAACAAATGATTTCTCACCATCTTTGCACGCACCATGGAATAAACAGCATAGAAAGTGTTCACTCAAGTGAGCGAATCAGAGCGCACCACCATTAAACACCCAGCATAATGTGCCACGAGTACAAAATTTTTTTTAACCGGTGCACTAACATGTGTTAGTGCACCGTCCTTGCATCTCACTAGCAAGGAAGTTAATTTCCTAAGCAGAAGTGTGCGCGAGCAAAATTGGTGGGCAAAATATCTGTCTTTTGTTGCTTGCCAGTGTTGGAGCATGTATCCACTCCTCGGTCATCTGCCACTTATGCATTTGTTTGTTTTTTTAGTGTGTCTGATACGCATGTGTCTTCTGGTGACCTAGGTTGGCCGTTTCTCGATTAAACTTCAGTTGCTAGTCCAGCGTTGTCCTGTGTTCTTCTTCTCCTCGTGTCTCGTTCTTTCGCTGGTGAAGTTATGTCTAACCAAGGTTACTCTCCAAAAACCATTGGCAACCAGTGTGCATGGCCACACTTAATGCACACTCCACACAGAGATGCATGGGTAGGACAGCAGGCTACCTGTGTTATCCACACGGTGAAAAAGCAGTAGAACAAGAACAAGGGGACAACCCTGACACAACACTGCGCGGGCTTTCTTGGGAAGCTCGAGTGAGAGAAACGACATAGCAGAGTCACGATAAATCATCCCGTCCGCAGTTGGGACGCTGTGTCTCTCCCTGGTGCGGCCGCTCACCTTGAGCCACTTGTAGCCCTCGATCTGGTAGGGCCTCATCACGCCACCCGTGAACAAGGCCGGCTGCCCCTCCGGGAGATCCACAGCGTGGGGGCTGTTCACCGGACTGGGCTGTGAATGCACCTCTTCCTGTTTTAGGACGGGAAAGGAGAAAGGAAAAAAAGGTTAACTGATTTGCGCAGTTAGGCCAAACGCGAACTAGCTGCGCTAGCAGTTCGGTTTTTCCTTCAGTTCCAGTGTTCAGATCCAGTGTTCACGGATGGCAGTTGTTCGGACAACGATAACGGGTTAGTGTCCGTATATGCGGAACTGGTCATTCTCTACATTCATAGATCCCCGGGAGTCTTCATACCACTCCTGGCGCCGTAGTGAAGCAATTCATCACTGCCCGTGTATGGCAGGTGCTGCCACCGGTGGGGACTTGGGTTGGGTTGCGATACGGGTTGTTCTTCCCGAGCAGCCTCTTACTATCTGAGCTGTCGCCTGCCAAAAAACAGGCTTCAGGCAAATCCACAACAGCTGAATGCATGGAATGGTCATTATTTATTTATTTATTTGTTTGTTGGTACTATCAGCCCCAATAGGGCCTGGGTAGCAGTGGTTATATGCTACATTATACAAGAGCGAAAGGAAAAAAAAAACTGCGAAAACAGTGGGAACAACAAACAGTGCGAAAATACAACAATTAGGTGTTAGCGCAGTAAAAAACTGGTCGTCTCTTTGACATGTCCCCAAAAGGCATTCTTAACGCTCAGCGTTCACAGAGCTTCTGGAAGCTGCACCAACTGCAAGGGAAATACTGTGGAGCCGACATTAACTAACGAAGGAGAAGGACTCCGTACAGGCGCAGTTGACTATCGATAGTTTGAACTAGAGAAGAGAGCCAAAAGTGCATTCGAATTGTCGCGGAGTTCCAGTCAAAGAGGAGCATATAGGCCTTTTTGTCCCTTTTGTTGAGCACTGGTCGGAACAACAGCGCGGAATATGTTTTGCGTGACTACTGCTGCGTGATTCACTTCCCAGCAAGGCATACACTGCCCAGCATAGCCAACACATTTGCTTACACTTGAAGGGCCACAAGCACATCCTATACTGCTGAATCCAGCCAATATACAACATTGCCGGACCATGACACAGGATGTTGCCCAGTGGCCACTAGCAGTTGTGACTAAATCCTCCACACACGCCGTGCTCCACACACCACCGAAACACATATATCACATCATAAAGCATATATATAAGGACATATATCAGTTTCAAATGAATATTTTCTACGCCCCACCTGTTGTTACTAGATAAAAAGAAGCAAGATGCCAGTTCGCACCGACTAACCTGAGAAGATGGCACCGACGTTGGGTCTCGCATAGACGACTTGGAGCTCCTCGCTGGATGGAGAGCAGAAAAACACCAGTCAGGAAAAGTTGACGAAGCTTCCTGTAGTATGCACAAGGCCATCATGCAAGACTTTCACTCTGAGTTTTTGTTTGTCACTCAAAAGGGTGCATCTGTCTGATACACAGCACTATAGAATATATATAAACTACAGATTTATATGTTCAGGCATATGTTCTCAATTATTCCACACCAATTGCTATCCAATAGGTCGAGCTGCTCAAGTCTGTATCACCAAAGTGTCATGCAGTGCCACAGAACCATACTTTGTTAATGTGGCACTGACCTGGGCCAATAAATAACAGTGTCTCATTGCAAGCACAAGTCCAGAACTAGGGGCAACAGAACACAAAGTGGTGTGTCTCTGTCCATTTTATTTCCTTATCAATACCTCAAATTACCCAACAAAGGGGTATTACGTGAGGGCTGGGCTGAAGATTCAAATGAACTGTCTGTTGACCTTCACACCCTGCACTAAGTTTGCAATAGTGGGCCATTTTTTGCTCCCATTTTCATGGCTATTACACATCGCTTTGAGCATTACTGATCAATCCAACTAACATATTTACTCGTGTAGTGAACCCATTCACATAATGAACTCGCCCCCATACTTTTAGAATACTTTTACCACACTAGAAAGCCGACAAGTGCAGAGTGCAGCAGTTTAAACCAGAACGCTACAAAACATACTCTAGACTGAAATGCTATGAAAGAAGCAGGAGCTCCAGAACCCCCAGTGATCTGGAGAGCTCAAGGCTGGCAGCGAAAATGTCTAATCCCTCTCACACCACACCTCACGCTTACACATTCGCATTACACGAATCATCCTGCGAGTTTTTTTTTTAATATCGCGTAAAAAACGCACACCTGACCTTCAGGGTTGGTGTTCAGCATGTTTGCTTTATCTCTCCGAAATTGGCCAGCGCCACTGACTATCACAGAAACCGCCAGATCTCACCGTGAACCTGAGATACAGCAAACACCTTTCAAAGCGAACAAAGCTAAACAACAGCAACACAAATGTGGCTGACTGCACACATCTGTTCATGATATATGGAAGGACGGAGACATATAATGTAATTTCAACTCTCGCAAAAAAAAAAAACTGTGGAAACTTCTTTTCCCTGCTTTATGAACCTTACCCCCAACTTGATATCAACTTTTCTGAAAAAAAAAAAAAAAAAAGTGAGTTCTTCACAAGTAATACAGCAGTTGCGTACAGCAGCATGTTTCAATACACAGCCAGCCATTATTCATTGAGTTTGGGAATTTTTTTTGCACACCCTTTTTTTTATTATATGTATGTCAGGCAAGAAGGAACGGAAGCCAAGAGACACGGAGCTCCTAAGCGTCTTTTGAAAGCCACTGGGGGTTCCCTGAGGCTGAAACAATTCAAGACCTGTGCTCTGGTACACAGACAAGCGCAGCCAATTCGTTACGCTGGTGTCACCACTGCCTTTCACTACACTTGGTGACAGCAAGAGAAGAATGGGTGAGGGAACAAACCCGTGTTTAACACATCCTAGTTGAAATCAAGAGGAAGAAATGGGCTTGGGCAGGGCATGTAACGCGGAGGCAAGACAACCGCTGGTCCTCAAGGGTAACGGAGTGGATTCCAAGAGGAGGCAAGCGTAGCAGGGGGCAGCAGAAAGTTACGTTGGTCAAATGTTTAGGGGAATCCCCCAAGGTGGAGTAGATTTGTAATAAGGGAGTAATTACTCATTGACATCCACCCAAGTGCAGCCATACGGCTACACAGGAAAGCTATACAGCTTTCGCAGAAACTACGTGGTTAAAGAAAAATTCGTCCTGGTCTGGGGTTCAAACCCGGGACCACCGCTTCACCGGAGCAGTCGCTCTACCAACTGAGCTAACCGGGACGGCAAGCTTATGGTAGGGCGAGAGCGAATTGATCAATAACTCGAAGTGAGAACAGTGTTGGTCAAATGTTTAGCAGAATACCCCAAGGTGGAGTAGATTTGTAACCAGGACGAATTTTTCCTTAACTGCGAAGTTTCTGAGAAAGCTGTATAGCTTTCCTTTGTAGCCATATGGCTGCACTCAGGTGGATGTCAATGAGTAATTACTCCCTTACTAGAAAGCTAGGTGAGTGGATGAGGCTAAGAAGTGTGCGGGGATATGGTGGCCGCAGCTGGCGAAGGCCAGGGTTAATTGGAGAGACATGGGAGAGGCCTTTGCCCTGCAGTGGGCGCAGTCAGGCTGATGATGATGTATATTTTAGACTGCATGCAAAGATGGCGACAAAATTTTTTTTTTTTGTTTCACTACAGCTGCACACTGCATAAAATTTTGACTCCTGGTGCGCTTTGTGGTGTGTGTGCCCCAACCCTACCTTCATCTGCACATCTCAACCTGCTAGCTTTGTGCAACGTACGTGATGACAGGGACGATGCTTTCCTCTTCCGACTGGACGGCTTTGGGGACTCTGTGCTGTCCTGCTTCTTTGACGCCACCCTGCTTGAGGCCCGGCTTGCCTGCGCGGCAAAAGGAAGGTCTGATATTAGCGCAACGGGCTCCCGGTGCCCGCAGAAAGTGGACGCGGAAGAAGACCTGTTCCCTGTTACCAGGCAATGGGCGCACAAGATGAGACGGCCATTCGGAAAGGCTCCACAAGAAAAGGCCACATGACAACCACAGCACAGAACCCATCAACATGAAAACCGTAACTTCGTAGTAAATCGCCAGATGTCAAAAAATTCCACTTTCAGCTAGATTATGGAAGAGACCATTCGATCGCTACTCGAACATGTTCTGCTCTCAACTGGAAAATGCAATCTGCACGTTCGCTTTTCGCTTCCAGCTAGACCCAGCTGATATGTTTACCTCCAGTCAGAAGGCGTTCTTTCCAGTTACTCCAGCTAGAAATGCGGCTGGAAAAGTGCTTTTCCGGCCGGAATCAGAGTCTTCATTTCCATGCGGGTCATTATGAGGTGGAAAATAACATCAAACCAATACACGCGATTCTGTGCGAAATGAGCTTGGACTGAGGTTTAGGGAGCAGCCTGGAAGAATGAGCGGTAAGACAGCTATGTGACAGCAAGGTTGAAGTATGCACCTACATTCGGAAAAAGTGACAGCCCTACACGAACATGGATGATTCATGCAACCTCATTTTCCTGGGCTATCCGCAATACCAAGCCAGCCAGAATAGCAGTGCTCGATGCTGTTTATACCCAAGTCCCGAGATGATCAACCAGTGTTTAGATCCGCACACAAACGATGCCTGTTTGTTCCCTTGCAGGACACAACTGCACGGGCACCAAACAAGGCCCAACACATTATGCTTGGAGTAGAAACATCAAATTTACGGGCCCCGTTTCTAACTCTACAAGCATGGTGTGCGACATCAGCAGACCAGGAAGTGGATGAATAATAAGTCCGTGTGCCTTGGATACTAATTTATCATACTCCAGCACTTTGCTTGACGGAAGTAGTTTTTTTGTTTTTTGTTTTTTTTTTGTTACTAATTCCGCCAAGCAAAGTGTTTCTTTCTCAGCAAATCACTTTATAATTCGCTCTTTCATATATCAAAAAATAGCTCAATCATCCAGATTTTCTATATCACTGACAAAATTTTTCTTACCTGTGTAAAATGGAATCAATTGGTGCTTCAGTGTTACTTTTTCAGCCTCCTTCTTCCCACGTGCAGCTAAAGATTGGAACGGCCTTCCCCAGCATATCGTCGACATCACCTGTCCTTCATCATTTGCTAGCAATCTAAACAACATTTTTTGTACATGATCACAAATTGCATTGTCTTGTACCTTTTCTGCTTATCCCACCCCTTATGTAATACCCCGCGAGGGGTCTTTAAGGTAATAAGATGAAATGAAATGAAATACGTAATTTCACATCCCGGTTCGTGGATCATAATTCACCCGCCAATTTCTCGAACTTTTTGTCACACATTCAGTAACTGGTCCCCCTGCGAGTGTGGGACATCGCTTTTGCATGCACACAACGCACTCTTTCAACTAGGGTTCTCTGCAAATAAAACAAAAAAAGTTAGGGCTTTGACACAGTTAGACCGAACAGGACGTGCGAAACCACTTGAGGCAACACCGCCTCAAAGCATGCAAGATCTTATCATCAGCTGCTATAGGCAGCCATGAGCGGGGCGGGGGGAGGGGGGCAATTCCGTGCGTTGACGGGGCAGCTGCGCAAAGCCTCCATCACTAGTGTTCCGTGAAAGTATCAAAGGTTAAGGCTTCACACATACCTCGGGTTCTCCAGCTTCCCCCCTTAAGTGGTGCTTTCACGCTAAAAACCTGAACCAACGACTGGAAAACGTGCAAGGACAAGGGCAGAACCAAACCTGTGGCTCGGGTGACGCAGCGTCCTGTGCCTTCTTGCGGCCTGTGCTGTGCAGCTGCTGCTGCTTCTGTTCCCTGGCGGCCTGCTCGGCATTCTGCTTCTCGATGCGCTTGATGAGGAACTGCGAGTACATGTTGCTCGCGCGCAGCAGCTTCTTCAGCTGCTCCAGGCAGGTGTCGCGCGCCAGGGCCTTTTGCTCCCGCTGACTCAGAACCCGCTGCGAGGGGGAAAAAAAGAAACGCAGATGACGTAACGAGACGGAGTTTTTTAAGACGGAAGCCTTTAATGCCTCATCGTTGTAAGCAGCAGCTGTCGACAGAAATGTCACGCTTTTCAATTGGTCGGAACGGTCGTGACGTCACAGTGCGCGAATTTCAAACGGGGCCAATTGTTCTTCGGCTAGTAACCATGCAGCCAATTAAAGGGATCGTATAGTGATGCTCCAAGTAAGTGGAACAGAGTTTAGTTAATTAGGCAATTAACCAGTTAGCCTAATTAACCTTTCTAGTCAAACCACATAAACAAATAAAACTGAGTAGGAAATTCGTAGAGTTGGGGAATCGAACCAGGGTCTCTGGAGTGCGAGACGAGCACGCTAACCACTCCGCCATGCCAGCTCGATCCACTCTTAGAGGCGAAGCTTAACATCTTGACCACACATCAGTGACACAGGCAGCAGCAACACTGCGCTTATAAGGCTTTCGCCTCACTGCACTTTAGGTCAACAAAGTGCCCCTCTGAATTTTTGTTTTCTTCTTTAAGAGACACTTTAGGCAACTCCATACATTTTTTGCTCTATTGCGATAGCATTAGAGTTGTCATCACACCAAAACCCTGCTGACATCATAGGCGAAATTCACTGATTAATCTAGACAGGTCACGTGCCCTTGTGACATTGGGGCGCCCGGATTACGGCTTCCTTTAGAAAGCTGTATCAAGGCACCCCATGTGACGTCATCGCAACCTGACCACCAGGTTGTGAGCAATCTAATTTCTAGACAGCACCCTAGACAGAGAATTGAAATCAGAAACCAGAAATAAATGCGATATATGCAAATGCCGCCGACGTCACTGCACTGGGGACGCCTGCTACTGTAACTGGCAGTCCGATAATGGTGGCTGATAGACCAACAGCTGCAAAGAAACTGGTGCACACACACACAGAAGTACAAAAGCTGCAGAAATGTCAACTCATACCTATAGTTTTTTACTGGAAGTAGTAATCCATGGCTACAATGCAAAAACAGGGCACAGAAAATGAGACACAGCATAGTGCTATCAACGTTTCAACCAGCTCTCTCACCTTCTTAAATACTATGGACATTGCCACATCACTGCGCTAAACACAGCATCCCTGTCCAAGACAACAAAACCTCTGTGTTTAGCCGCCACGGTGGCTTCAGTGGTTATGGCGCTCGGCTGCTGATCCGAAACGGGCAGCTTCAATACCGGTCATGGCGGTCGAATTTCAATGGAGGCGAAATTCTAGAGGCCCGTGTACTGTGCGATGTCAGTGCACGTTAAGGAACCCCAGGTGGTCGAAATTTCCGGAGCCCTTCACTACGGCGTCCCTCATAGCCTGAGACGCTTTGTGACGTTAAACCCCATAAACCAACCAAAACCTCTCTGTTTGTCTGCAGCTAGCATGGATTATTCTGCTCTTACAGGTTATGTGCATGTTTGTCTAGGAGCAAAAGACGCATTTACTAGTGAGAAAATTGCATTAAAAATAGAATATTCCCCCCTCCCCCATTCAAATTTATGACATCAAGGCCAAAACAGATACCATAATCACTATTTAAAAGTGAATGGTCGTGTAGACCAGCTTCAGGAACACGTGCACAAGATAACTGTCCCAATGTCATCGCGATGTGTCTGAAGACAGCCAGTTGCATTTACTATGGGCCTTTCTAGCTTATGAAAGCCAAAGTTTTTTTCCACAAAATGAGGTTCTTCATCAATCGGACATGGTAATCTGTCAATACAAGATGATTAAATCAGCTCCATGGGAATTTTTCCCCATGTTGACAGTAGCAGAACTAAACAGTTTTAGCCCAAAGGATAGGGACAGAAAATGCAGGTACACAGGAGTGAAGTTTATCTTCAAGCCACCCATTTTTATGCAGTCAAAAAAAGATATTAAGGGACAGTAATGCACAGTACTTACTTGATAGTGTATCATGAAGCATGTATGCACCAGCCACAGTCACTTAAGTTACGATAATACTGAAAACCGCACCTAAAGCAAAACACAGCCTTTCTCCATACAGCTCGAAGGCTATCACAGCCACGTCATCATCGCACTTAGAAGAGTAGTTGCGATAATATCACAAAAAAAAAAGAGAGAAAGAAATTGTCCCACTCTATACAGTTGCTAAAGAATTCTGTACGTAAAACACTGAACAACTCATACAATAAAACAAGCAAATGACAAACTTTATAATTTAAGGATTTTCTTTTGTTTTCAGTGTTATGTTGTAGTCAGCCTGCCTTACATACATGTTTTTCAACATGCACTTCTTTTTTAGCGATCTTAATGGCTTAAGTAATTTGTTTCTTCTGTTGTACTGTCAGCATTTGACTGGGTAGCGTGATGATATAACCACAACAGCTCAGCTGGGAGTTGGACGGAGAAGGGTTCTTTTGCTTTTGACGTCGCTTGACAAGCAGGCACTGCTTGACACACTATCAAACAAGTGTGACTACTGTGCCATTAAAAACAAGAGTGCACCATTGGAGAAGAGTGTACTAAGCTATTTAGAAGAAAAAAAAAAACATGGGCAGCACACCATGTATAAAATGGGAATCGGCTAAATAAATTACTACGGCGAAGCATTTTGTTTTCCCCCTACACATCGCTGCAACTTACGCTCCGCCACACATCGTAAAGTGTTGCGCAACATTTCTACGAATGCGCGGCAATTGAGAGAACGGGTTCCAGACAAGATGCTTTCTTTGTATTTGTTTTCGCCCGTTTTCTCGCACATCCAGCGATTACGCAACAGTAAAAGCGATCAAAATGACAGGCACGCACAGCGTCTTCCGCAGAATGAATGCTACGTAAACTCGTTGTCTCGCAAACCGAATGCGATGTCGTCTGCGTCGGTGTGAGGCTTTAAAATAACGCCCGTCAAGTGGGCAAAGCTGGTGCAATAGACTTACGGCTCGCGAAACGCAGACTCTCTAAACGAAACTGAAGTGTATACGAGACACACAGATAATGGCCCATAAACGATCGATGATCTCCCAATGGCAGTGGACGGCTTCAATAGAACGCGGGAAACTACGCATGGATGGCTGCAGATCGAACACACAGAAAACAAAGAGGCAAAAACAATGAATCACAGACGGAAACAGAGCAAGACATGAACGTAGATAACATAGTGCACATGTTTTCATGGTAGTGAGAGACCCGCTTCTACGTTCGTCAGATCCCGCTCTGCAGTGCCGATTCCGCGTTTTATCTTTTCGCGCTTCAACTTTGAGGACACGTTCGGACATGCCCCAGCGTTCGATGTGCGCTACCACGCATCGGCGGCGTGCCGCGTTCAAAGAGTGGTCACCGTACCTGCTCTTCTCTTTTCTCGGCCTCTTCGGACAGTTTCTGTTCTTCCTCAACCATTCTTTCGGTGAGCACGGACTCTGCAGCGGGAGCGTCGATGGTGGTCGCCATGGCTGGTCCGCGCGTCCAAGCCTGCCAAGGCACGAGCGGCGAAGTGCGCGTTGCACGAGACACAGGGCGTCTGCCAATGACTGGCAGGCTACTAACTAATGCCGAGTAGTCAGCTGCTAACTGTTGCCGATTAGCGAGGAGATCGGTCGAAAAACAGCGCTTTGCATGAATCAATCGGCCGAGCACGGCACGCAGACGACAAAACGAGAAAAGCCCGCGAAAATACTCCGGGATGGCAGCCGTTCCGCAGCAAATTGAAGATTACCAACTTGTCAAAGATATCGTGAGTTAATGACTTCTTTATTCCACACACATAAAAATAAATGTATTTTAACCACCCCAATTATTGCGTTCATTGCGCACACAAAGATTTCGGCAGAATATTTTATAATGTGCCGTCGGCGTTGCCATAACAACTGGCTGCCAAACAGCAGACGACGCGCGTTTCGTAGCGATGAGCAACATTTTGCGTGTAAAGTGCGCCGTCATTGGTAATCTTTTCGACTCCTTGCATTTTTCTTGCGGAGAAATCTGACAAAGATGAAATACTGTTAAACTTAAAACAGCAGCTAACGAGTGTCTTTCTTATTTCTTCAGGAGACGCAGCTATCGGCAAAACGGCACTGATTCAAGTGTTCCTGCATGACCGTAGCTATTTTCCTAAAAATTATTCCATGGTAAGTAGCAGGTAAAAAACAATGGCATATTAATAAGGTCTTCTCACTGACGGCCTTTCGTTTGTCACTGTTCTTTCACACAAGACGACAGGAGTCACGCTGTCAGTCGGCAAAGTCAACATCCCGGATACCAAGGACGCTGTTGTAAGTAGCAAAATCACACAGCGGCTCCCTAGATTTAAATTTTAAGAGTTCCAGCACAGCACTGGCATTTAGAGCTTCAAAGCCGCTAGTGGGTGTGATATACAGTTTCACAGAATCCTAAATTCCTTTACTTCCACAGGAGCTGTACCTCTACGACTGCTCAGGGAAAGAAATCTATTTAGATTTCGTCCAGGAGTTAGTGAGTACCGTGGCAAAAATTATATACTTGTAGCGTAGAGCGTACCGCACCGCTTACCGTGTCCCACCACTTCGCACGCGCTGATTGGTCTCCAACGCGGCGTCATCTGGCGCCCTCAGGCTGCGCATGCGCAGTAGCGGAGCACGGTACGCGCTATGCTTAAAGTATCCATTATACTTCACCGGTCAAAAGCTGCTTTCACCATTTTCTATGTAACTGCATGGTTACAGTGGGCTGATGCACCGTTGGCCATAATTATGTTCGACGCATGCAACGAGCCTTCATTTCAACATGTCTCAACCTGGGCTGCGAGGCTTTCAAAGAACAGCACCTGTGGCCCCAAAATAGGTGAGGAGCGTCTGTCTTCATCGCGTCTTTGTTAGGGCATAAAATTTAGGTATCTGCCTGAAATAATAAGATATGCAGTGATGCAAACTAATGCAGTTATATCTGTAACTGCCATTATCAGGTGTCCTGGTGGGGACAAAAGGAGACCTCAAAGAACGCCGCCGAGTCTCTCAGAAGGAAGCCCAAGAGATGGCGGAGCGCATTGGCTTTCACTACCTGGAGTCGTCTGCGGTAAGGCACTTAGACTGCGATTGGCTTTCATTCAAACCATGCATTTAAGCGTGTCCCCCAACTTGCAGAAGGAAGCCGAGGGTGTCCAGGAGCCTTTCTTCTACCTCGCAAGCCAATGGCACAAGACCCACAACGAGAAGAGCGAACTGCCAGAGGACGACTTGTGAAAGAAGTGAACGTCACCGATAATCTCTCGTTGAGTGGGCTCCTCATCAGGATGTCAAGGAAAATAAAAATGTAAGGGCTACCTGTTCAACATACAACTGGCCTTATTTCTATGAGGACGCAAAACAGGCCAGAAGCAATATTCACACCAGAAGAAGACAAAGCAGTATAATTTGCAGTGACTGTATAAACAACTCGCTATCAATTTATGTAGTGCAGACTAAAAAGCCTGAAAGATAAAGTTGTTTATCAGTGCAAAATGTACTGCAAGTGACCTTGAAGAGACATTAAATATGACTACACACTTCACAATTGTTTCCAGAGGGTGGAGTTTGCATAGCCTATGCCATTTTATGCGTGTCCAGATACACTTTTTTTCACGAGAATACTGCTGTCAGTGAGGCTGTATCTTCTGTACTCTAACACAACCTGTGACATCATCAGTTACATGAACACTGTAGCCAAATTGTTGGTTTCATATATTGATGCAAGGTGGCTGTTAGTATTTGGCAGACTTGCCGGACTTATCAAGCAAATCTCACATCATCAATATACACAAGCGTGCAACCTCCAACTATGTTTTCCTCTCGATGGAATCCGGTCGTTCTGCTGGTAATCTCTTCAAATTATATGCCTTGCCCAGCTCCCTTTCTTCCTTTACTTTCATCTAGAATATTCTCAACTTGTCTTCATTCCCAAATCGACACTACTCTCTGTCTGACTCTGTCACACCTGACAATCTGCTTTGAATCGGCCACTACACTATCCTCAGCTTCCCAACTAGCACTTCTTTTTGTCTCCTAAGCTTCAGCACCATGGGTAAGTAGTCGTGGCATACATTAATTACATGCTTTCTTTCCGAGGAGTAAGCTTCAAGGATTTATTTCCCTTTTCAGCACAATAAATAACATCCAGCCATAATCAAGATTTACTTCAGCATTTTCTTCTTCTTGAAGAACACTAAACTGCATCCGGTCAGAGCCACACGGCAAAACTGTACATACGGATTAATAAGCACAACGTTAACAATGTGTTCATGAATAAAAACAGAGTCCGCGCTCATTTATTCGCTATATTACAACGAGAACAAATACTGTCCCACAACAGTCTTAACCGCCCGTCACCGCCCTTTCCGTTGCCGGTAACAGTTCTGACAGTAGATGGTCACGCTCCGTTTGTGGTCGACGGGGTTTGGCCCTTTTCCGTACTCGTGGTGCCACTGTACCCTCGGACCCTCCGGCCCCGGCGTGTTGACGCTGCATGTCGCACACCGCCCACATAGCCGGCAGATCCAGCGACCTGCCGGAACGGCCTTCATGCCGACACAAAAGCTGTGGTAGCCGCGGTCGCACCGGTCACAAAACATCATCTTCTCCTCGTTGTCTGTCGCCATGCACACATTGCACATCTTGCAGTCCATACACTGCCACCGGTACGATTTGATGGCCACCGCCATCTCGGGCAGGATGTCGAGGCATGTCACGTGACCCACCTTACCGCACTCGGAGCACGAGATGAGCTCCTCGCCTTCCTTGGTCGAGTCGGCATTGGCGCAGATCTTGCAGAAGTTGGGTCCCACTGGGGCGCTCGTGTCCATGTCCGACGCCGGCGAGCTTCCGCCACTCGAGCTGCTACAGGATGAGCCGTCAGAACCGGAGCTGTCTTCTGATTCGGATTGGCTTCCATCCGAGCCTGGGTGTGTGTAAACGGAGCCAATCTCCTGGGGCGGCCCGTAGACAACTGTGTTTATAGGCAAATACTTCAGTTCCTGTGATGTGTACACCCGGTAGTGGTCCTGGTACTGTCCTGGTATCAACGCAACGGGGTACCTCCGCCGGTTCGTGGGCATTACCTCGATTTTTGGTATCTTCCGGGACGGGTACTGGATGGTGAACGTCTGCAAGTCGAAGCACGAACGGCGTTCTTCCCGCCGTTCCTGGTTGAGATGCTGGTTGTACTCGGCGGTTGAGGCGACCGCCTTGCGGACAAAGTCAGCCATCTTGCACTTTTCGACGGACACTGCGGAGTAGCCACGGTGCTTCTCGACAGTATTCTGCTTGTCGCGCTCGCGGATGTAGTTGACGTACTCCTGGTACTTCTCCGGGTAGTCGCGCATGAAGAGGTCGACCACATCGTCTGCACGGAGGGCTGTCAACCCGAGGTCACACATGGTCATCGTGACAACACCGTGCTCCTTGAGAAACTCTTTCTCGTCGAATTCCACGGGTCGTCGGACTAGATCTGGGTGCTTCCGCTTGAACGACTTTACGTTCAGGAACTCGCACACCTGCAAAAAAGAGAGCAAAGCCAGCTTCATTTAGGACAACCACAAGATGCAGATGCAACTGAAAGTAGTCTCAGCGGTTTTTAATCTGCATGACAAATGCCTTTTTCTTTCAAGCTTCACATGAAGCGGAAAGAACGTCGGAGCTGAGTTGTGGGGCATCATCTTTGTTGAAAACGCTCATCAACACGACTACAAACAAAGCACAGAAATGGCTTCCCAACAGTTTCTAGGCTCAAGGAGGAATGGTAAGGGGAGAAATGAGCAAATATATTATTCCACATCTGCGCTTTCATTCCCATACAGACACTATGTCATTAAGTTAGATGGCAATAACGAAGGCAACCCCAGTGCACCAACAACACAGTTCCGCAGAGCAAAATTAAGAAAACCTGACAATTTTATGAAATTTGTGAAAACTAACTTTATATGCAAAATTAGAATGGTAACGTCACAGTGTCTTTTCTTCTTACACACAGCCCCAAACTGTGCCGAAATCACCTGTCAGAAGCGAACACTTATTTATCGCGAATTAAATTGGCAGCACACTAGTCTGAGAGCTATCTGTCAGCAGTGCATCACTAAAAAGCAACGTTCCATAAATACAGCCTTGCTGTTTGTTTAGTCAAAGACACTCAGTGCATTCAAGCTGACAATTACACTGTGCAGACAAAATTCTGAATACGCTCTTGACATATGTTACTCTGTAAGTGCAGACATCATGCAAGTTCGTTAAAAACATGACGGAAGCTCATTCAAAGCATGTGAGACATAAGAACCGAATTACACGTGGGCTTTGAGAGAGACCATAGCTGTGGGCCTCCACATTAATTTAGTCTGCCTGGAGCTCTTTAAAGTCCGCCAACATGGGACAGTAGGTGGGCGTTTTTCCATTTCACTTCCAGCGAACTGCATCTACCGTAACCTTAAGCTCAACAACTGAACGCCGCAGCCACTAAGCCGCCGCGGCGTGTCAGAACCTCGTTAAAGACAGTGGCCAGCTTTCAGGTGTAAGTCAAACAAACTGCTTAGTGCTTGTTAGGAAGCACCCATACAAGCCCGTAAGAATAGCTACATTATTTTATATTTATTCGCTTACTACCTCCCACATGCTGTTATATAAAAGGATGCAGTGATGAAAGCAAGTTCATTATTCTGTGTATTCAGTCTGTGTATTCTACAAGGCAGGCTTAGCTGGTCATAGCAGTCAAAGCTTCAAAACTGTGTCACTGTTCCGATTGATTCGAGTGTCACAAAGAGCACGAGTGCCGTAACTGCGCCTACACTTTCATGGACTAGTGTGGGCAGGGCACATGAGTCACGGCACTCTCTGAATACCAGTGTACTACACATAATTACCATTAAACTGAAGTTCGCATTTCGATGGAGGCGAAATGCCAGAGGCCCATATACTCTGCGATGTCAGTGCAAATTAAAGAACCCCAGGTGGTTGAAATTATCTCAAGCCCTCCAGTATGGTGTCCCTCATAGCCTGATGGAAAGTTAAACCCCATGAACCATGGTAAGACCTTTTGTGACTCCAAGCACATGCAACGGCCAATAGCCCGCTAGTTTTGCTCGTGTGGCCGCCACCCTGCCCGGCGCTATTCCAGCCTTATCTGCTGCCGCCAGCAAAATGGCCTGCAGTACACCACTAGCAATGCCATGGCACATGGTTTCCTTTTCCACAGTGTGCCTAGTAACTGTTTAAATTTCACATCTGGTCTTCGGTGTACCACGTGCAACCATGCACGAGAACAGAGAAGTGCTCGGGTACATGTCACTCGAGAAAGGCAGAAACCGGCCTCTTCGAACCAAAAACTGTGACCCATCAGTGTAATGTGAGCTAGATCGGCAAGGATCATTCGCGCAGCCGGCGTGAACAGCGTCATGTGGCGCTGTCACACACGCTGATTGCAAGAGCCGGTGCGCACCTGCTCCTGGAGCATGTAGGCGTCCCCGCAGTCGGGTGGCCAGTGGTACTCGAACAGTTTGTCCGCCGTGATGGTAGTCGGCGCCTCGGACGTCACCTCGTCGTCCGAAAAGCGCTTACGGCCGCTCTTGACGCTGCTGCCGCTGTTCTGCGAGTCGCAGTCCACCACGGTGGGCGCGAAGCTCACCACGGGCGTACGCTCGCGACCCTCGGCGTCGCCGCCCGGGTCGTCCGACTTGGACGACGAAGCCGGCGCGTCTCCCATCACCGCCTCCACCACCGACGACGACGGCGGCTCGCGCACCTCGTCGTCATCGTCAACGTCCCTGGTTGCCGCCGCCGACGGCGTGGCCGTGCCCGAAGAAGGCGGCGGCTCCAGGTTCCACGAGCTCCGCGTGTCCTCTTCGAAGACGGCGACGCCGTCCGCGGGCTTCTCCGGTAACGGCGACGGAGCCGTTGCAGCGGATGTTGCCGTTAGGCTTAGCTTGGGTACGTGTGGCTGCAGGAAGATGCCGGCCGCCGCGGCGGCTGACGCAGACGACGACGTCGTCGCGTTCTCCTCGTTCGAGCACTGCGAGTCGCCGTCGGCCGCAGCCGGCGTCTCGCTGTCGAAGACCGGTGTGGGCCAGGCTTCGCTACCGTCCGCAGACATTTCCTTTTTGCTTTAGCCCCACAAAAATAACGCTGAAACACTAGACAGCGACGACGTCGAACAAGCAAGAAAGTTTGTTTCGGCGTCGCCGCGGTGATGTCTACCGCCGTGAGGCAGCTACCGCAAAGACCTACTGCGTTAAAAAACCGCGAGGCAAGCGCATTCGCGTGCAAAGTTTCAAACTTTCTGGCTTGTTTAGTTTTGTACGTGCTCAAAATAACGTTTATATCTTCAACATAAACATTCTTTTTCATCCTCAACTGTACTGAACCAAGTATGACTCGCCTGACTGCTGTTGTAACAAAACAAATCAAGCTATGCTTCAATAATTTGTTCTAACTGAATCGGCAGATGAATAAAGTTTTTTGTCTAATCGGTCGGCCTGCACCTGCATATTTACTGTTTAGAAAAATAAATGGAAAAATACAACGGACAAACCGATCTGGAAAGCCGCAAGTAAAAGTCGCATCCGAATCCCGTACCATTGTAACGAGCGTGAAGAAGCGCACTGAACCTATTTCCCCGCGCAAGCTGGTCGTACCCTGTTTCGTGCAAACCGCGTGTGCAGAGTTCATCGAAAGCTCAAGGCAGGCGTGAAACGCCGTTCGCTAACGGGCAGACCAAGGTGAGTTATGGCCGCAGCTCTCTCGTAGCTGGCAGCACGACTGGCACCCAACGCAACCTGATGCGGCATACCAATTTTCGCTGTCAGCGCCCGAAGTGCCCAAAACCAAACGTGGTTCATCGAGTCAACGCTTCGCAACGTGGTATTGCCCGATTCTTCGATCAATACCCCAGCCTTGTCACATTTCTACGCGCCATGGAAGTGCTTAGCTGCGCGCAACAGTCCTTGTGAATCGGCTCGCGTCTAACTGGTCAAACCGAGGGCAAGCGCTTGTGCGGACCCAGCATGTTTCCAAAATGGGACTCCATGTGTTCTCTGTGAATGATAGTTGGTGCCTTCCATCGTAATGATTCTCAAAGCTACGCGCCTACTAGCACGAAAAGTCGAGGAGGAGCCAGGGAGAGGTTTTTCATTGCTCCAGGGTCCAATTTCAGGCCCCGAGAAATACGTAACTACGTGGTAATCCGGACGGATTGTCGGAACGAAATCATTTGACAATCGAAAGTTTGTACTCGTTGCAGTTTGTCACGGATTTGCGAGCAGATTGCACATGTGTTGCTGCACGAATGAGTGGGGACACATAGTTTATTCGGCTGTACTTTCGCATCTGCACGTGTTAATCACAGAATGCTGTCTAGCTGTTTTATTGTTGCTTGGTCTTTCGCAGCTATGGAAAATGACGTAAGAACTTGCGTATAGCGAGAACGCGTATGACGATAAGTTCGCGCGATACATACACCCGAACAACGAGACATTTGTAGTGCCTTTGTCAAAAAAGGCCTGTGGGGACTTTTCAAAATCGAAGTGGAGCCAGTCAGAAACCAATTTTAACCAGTCCATTCGTTACATCTGTGCGTTGGACAGTTCCACTTGCTTCATCTCTTTTTGTGACTGGAATGTGGAGAGCTCCAGTTTGTTTTCAACGTCATGTTTCTTTTCTGTGCATATGAGATCTCAACACACAAACTTTTTTATGTGTCACCTTTATAGACATGGGACTGCTGCAGGTTTGCGGTGAGATGCAGAAACTCGAAAAGGAGTGTAAAGGTTTGTATTGACAGAGCTGCTGGCTCTTGCGTTGGAAACTGCACATTTAAAAAGCATTTGGTAGTGTGTTTGGCCCGGTAGTGAATTTTTGTGGTTACACTCTTAGAGTTTAGAGGGCCCCGGTGGCAAAAAGTCATGCAACCGCATAGTTTTGGTTTCACTTTTACGAGTTGCACTCTAGACCAATGCGATGGCGACCCGGCCACACATTGACGAAAGAACTGAGTAGAATAGAGGTTTGCGCTGTTTCGGATGCTGATTGGTGCAGAAGTGGTCATTGCATTTTCTCACAAGAAAGCCATTCTGGCCTCGATGCGTTTTCTCGGTTCCTGTGGCATCTCTCCACATGTGGCGCCAAGATATCCGCACTTAACTCCGTAGGCAGCACGGCAGCACAGCCGTGCGTGTTGCTGCTGTGTTCTTGTGTGTGCAAATGTAAATAATGTAAATTTTTTTTTATATGGTTATTCCCACATACATGTCTTTAAATCTCTAATTATTTTGAAGGCATGCTTGGCTATTAAAATTAAAAGGCACAGCTAGCTAAGTGTAAATATGCACGGCTTTATGAACTTCGACCAGCCACGATTGCTTAACTTTTCCAGCGTGTTCTCTGGGTAAGCGGAATACCAGTCATAAGGGATTGCTAAGCTTTAACAGTATGAGACACATAAAAGAAAACGCCTGTGCACTTTTTTTAAAATGTGTACAAAAGCCTTCATCGTTGAAGGCATTGATTTTGCTGTGAATGCCCTCCAACGTGCGTGCTGATAGTCTGCTGCTTTGCTTGCCTGTGAGGCATTAGTAAATGAAAACCAGTTTTCTTCTTTTTTCACCTCTGCTTCATTCGCCGACACTTTCAAAAGTAGTCAGCTGCTTGGAGGTAGTTGCCGTCAACAAAACAGCGCAAGTCATCTGTGGATTTCAAGGACAAGCATGCTCAACTTCTAGTTATTTCCCAGAAGTTGAGCACACTTGTTCTTGAAATCCACAAATGGATGGAGCACATATGGCAGTTTACCAATACCCCTCAAGAGAAAAGTATACAACAGCTGTATCTTACCGGTACTCACCTATGGGGCAGAAATGTGGAGGCTAACAAAGAGGGTGCAGCTTCAGTTAAGGACAATGCAGCGAGCTGTGGAAAGAAAAATGATAGGTGTAACGTTAAGAGATCGGAAGAGGGTGGAGTGAGTGAGAGAACAAACGCAGGTTAATGACATCCTAGTCGAAATCAAGAGGAAGAAATGTGCTTGGGCAGGGCATGTAATGCGAAGGCAAGATATTCGCTGGTCGTTAAGGGTAACGGAGTGGATTCCAAGAGAAGGCAAGCGTAGCAGGGGGCGGCAGAAAGTTGGGTGGGCAGATGAGATTAAGAAGTTTGCGGGGATACGGTGGCCGCAACTGGCGAAGGACAGGGTTGACTGGAGAGACATGGGAAAGGCCTTTGTCCTGCAGTGGACGTAGTCAGGCTGATGATTATGATGATGTGTTCAACTGCTGTTGGCTAATGTGACTTGCTTGCATGCATAGTTTGTAATTGTGTGAAGGCACACAATTGGAGAGGAATGTCTAACAGGCAAGCGGCCTTTTGCTTCTTTGCAGATGGTGAGTAGCCGCCTGGCGAACCGCCTGGGCGTCGCCGGCGCTCCGAGGCGCCGGCCAGTGACGGATGCTCGTCAGATCCTCAACGCCCGGCGTGCCACAGCTGCCCCTGCCGCAGCACCTCGCCGCTTTGGCTTGGCTTCGCGCGGCATCGTCAAGACGGGCCGAGCAGCCAACCTCCGCCTCAACACCATGCGGAGCGACCTCATTGCAGGCGTGGGGGGTGGCGGCAACGGACCCCTCAGCAACCGCGTTGCTCCGTTTGGGCGCCGCGGACTAGTCACAGCCGCACAGACCTCGCCGAGGTTCCAGGCGAGGAACCTGAGACAGCCATTGCAGGTTTGTCCTCTTCTGTTATTTTACACTTTTTTAAGAAGGGGCCTTTAGAGATTGTGGTGTACATTAACCCTTTCAGGCGCTTTCTGCACAATTGCGTAAGTGTCAAACTTGCACCTTTTTCTGAGAAACTGGAGCACTTAGCAGTGATTTCAATATTTCAGTCAAATTGAGCACCCTTCTTGTTGCAGGTAAGTTGCTTTGTTGCATCATGTAGGGAATGCGGTAAATAATATTTCACAAAGAGTGAACTAGGCAGTTCTTTGTCCGCCATTTTTGTGCAGACAGATTTTGCCGCGAGTGAAAATATTGGTTGTTTTTGCTCAGTTTCGAGTGTAATGGAAATCTTCGAAACACAAAGTGATTCCACGATCCCTAGGGTGTTTCCCTGACACGCGAGAACATTTCGATGTTACTCTTTCTAACAAATCTGACACTGTGTACGGAATTCTCCACATCGTTGTAAAAACTTACCTGCTGGTTTTTCACGTTCGAAAACTAACAAATTCCCTTTCTTGACACCTGGATATACTACTTAGGTGAAAAAATAATAGATTTCAGTCAAAACAAAAAATGGCACCTGAAAGGGTTAAAGTGGAGTGAGACCTTGAAACTGGTTTTCGAAAGTTGGCTGCAGAGCAGTTGTAATAAATGCTGTGGCTATGAAATTTGCTAGCAGTCTTCTAAGTAGATGCATCTTGCAGTAGTGCTAAAAGCTGGATTGAAATTCTGTCTGGTATTTTTGTTTTGTTTTTTTCTACTAATGTACTTTTTTCCTTAGAACTTGGTTCTGGGCTAGTTGGTCACTTATTCTTTGAAAATTGGATGTAGCGCTGTTAGGAAGACCTTTCTAATAGTGCTACATCTAATTTTTCAAAGTACCTTCTTCTTAAAACTTATTGAATGCTGTGTGCTGAAATTTTGCATGAGCATAGAATCTATTCTACATAGCTGGTACCAAAAGTATGCGCATTGCACAAAAAATAGACTTATTAGGGTTTTTTTTTTCTCCGTACAATAAAACTGCGACTCGTCAATTGTTTTCTATGAAAATAAAAAATGGACTTGGGCTTTTGATTTTTTCACCAGTCATGTCAAAGGCATTGGTTGAACTCAGGAAAATTTTATTTGCTTACGCCTTATAGTTCCCAAGGAAAAAGTACTTTGAACTTCTAAAATTGCTGTTTCGAGAAAGATGTAGATAAGCATCTGAAGACTTGAACCTTTCAACTTGACAGCGCCACGGGAATAAAAAAAAGGATTAAAAAGGCCTTTCTGTTGTTTGCGAATCATCATCATCGTCATCATCAGCCTGACTGCGCCCACTGCAGGGCAAAGACCTCTCCCATGTCTCTCGAACTAACCCTGTCCTTCGCCAGTTGTGGCCACTGTATCCCCGCAAATTTCTTAATCTCATCCGCCCACCTAACTTTCTGCCGCCCCCTGCTACACTTGCCTTCTCTTGGAGTCCGCTCCGTTACCCTTAAGGACCAACGGTTATCTTGCCTTCGCATTACATGCCCTGCCCAAGCCCACTTCTTCCTCTCGATTTCGACTAGGATGTCATTAACCCGCGTTTGTTCCCTCACCGACTCTGCCCACTTCTGACCTCTTAATGTTACACGTGAAAAGCCAAGTGCAATATATTTTGTAAAAGCTAAAAACGTGCTCCATTAGAAGGTTTCACAGACCTAAAAATCTGTAACAAAGTGGGGTGAGAAAAATGCAAATAAACTTGTAAAAACTTCCACATTTCTGCGACCACCAAAAAGAATTAAAAAAAAAATCATCTCTAAAGTCACAAATACCAACGTGCAATTTATTTTCTAAAAGCTGATGAAATTCTCTTTCATTAAAGTCTCGCCCTACCTTGAAATCCGCTGTAACTCGGTACTATTAAGCTGCGAGAAATGTTCATGTCAAAAGTAGAAGTAATTTATTACCATTGAAATACCACACTGGCTGTTGATAATTAGTTCTATTTAGCAAAAGCCAGTGGTTTTGTCCTATGAAAATTCATGATCAAGTTTCAGGCAACTTTGCCACTTTTGTTGCCAAAACAGTTCAATCTATAGTGGTCTCTCATTAGTTTGAACTGCCATCTTATTCAAACTGACAGTTTTATCCTGACAACATCTAGCACTTCAAGCGAGGACTTGGTCTAAAACTGTTTCCTTTATTTTTACTCCAGTGCTAATGAAGCTGTACTGACTACTTTTGCTGAGTTCTTTCTTATTTCAGATATGTAATTCTTTTTCTTTTGTTCTGGAAATTACATAGTTAATTCGTTCATTGATTCATTATTTATTAATTTCCCATTCTCACGGGTGAAAGAAGCCCAGGTAAAAGCTGCATGCAAGCAGCTTGAGGAACCCTCGACCCCTTTGCAAGCAACAGCAGTGGAAGGCATACACACACATTATGCAACACTTTCACTGGGTGACAGATCATAATGGGTATAATAGAATGAAGGTAATTAATTTTGATCAGTCATTAATTACTGCCTTGGTGCTTTAAAGAGGGCTCAGTCAGGAATAATTATTAATTCAAAACTGGCCTCGGTGCCTTCGCAGCAGAGTGCCAGCTCCACGCAGCTGACAGATATAGTTTTAACGAGTAAAGAGTGCAGTGACCAAAGCAGTTTCTTTTTTTGTTTCATTTTTTTCCTTAGTAGTAACTTTACAGCTTTTAGAATATCAACATTGAAGGTGTGTGTATGAAGCATTGATAAACTTTACGAAATCATGAATTTTCAAAGCTTGATATAACAGATGTCTTTTGGACACTGCAGACAATGCACCTTCAGCTTCACTCAGCATGCAAAATTGGCAGACTCGGGAAGTAACAGCTGTCGAAGCCCTAAATGCCATTTTCTGAAAAATCGATTTTTGGGTCAGTTATTGGTCCCGGAGACCAGTGTCCCCACCCCCCTTAAGAACACTCCCAATAAGGGGTAAGCCTGGTCCTGAAAAAAAAAAAAAAAAAATTATTAATGAAGTCACAGTTAGGAAATCTTCAGGGAGTGTGTATTTTTGAGTGCCGATTCTAAATATGCCATTTAATTTCATGTAAAACAATTCCTTGAGCACTTGAGCAGTTTTTATGCATGTATTTTGTGAAGAGCTTTGAAAAAAATGTCTTGCGGGAAACTTGCTGAAATGTATGACACTGGGTTCTCTTCTCACCAAGGTATGCAATAAGGGCAAAATTGCCTTCCTGCCTATCATAGAACTTAAGTTATAGTGTTTTGAAGTTGTCGCTTCAGAAATGAGAAGAAAAGTGTGTAGTATTCCTGTCTCTGAAGTGGCAACTTCAGTACCCTATAACTCAAATTCTACGATAGCCAGGATGATAATTTTACCCTTATTGCATTCCTTGGTACCAAGAGAACCCAATGGCATACATTTCAGCGAGTTTCCCGCAGCAAATTTTCTCCAATACTCTTCGCAAATTACTTGCATAAAAATTACATGAGTGCTCAAGGAACTGTTTTACGTGAAATTAAATGACATATCTAGAATCAGCGCACAAAAATACATGTGCCCTGAAAATTTCACAACTGTGACTAGATTCATAAAATTTTTTTGTCAAGACCAGGCTCCCCCCTTAATTTGAAGTCTGCGCAATTTGAAACGCGTTTTTCTTTTTCCTTCAAATTCAAATTATCGAGGGTTGGCTCTAGTACGTCATCATTAATTGAAAGACTAGCACATAAAGCTAGGACAAAGACATAGAAGGAGACAGGACGAGTGCTAATCCCGTCTCCTTCTATGTCTTTGTCCTAGTTTTGTGCGCTAATCTTTCAATTAACGATGACACACCAACTAGCCCAACTTTCCGCCTTGATTGCATTGATTTCTAGTTCGTCCATTGTATGGGGGGGGGGGGGGAGGGGGGGGGGGGGGGGGGGGGGGCTGCCATGGTCTGGCACCAGGTTTGCATGTGTGTTCAAGTCGTGCTTTTCAGTTCCTGCTGCTTCCTTTGTTTATTTCCTTATTCCGTGTTTGACCGTGGTTCCGCAGGGTCTTGGCACCGGCCTGGTCAGCCAGAGGCGTGGTCTCATCAGCGGCAGTCGGCGTCTCGCAGCACTCCAGGTAGCCCCCCCCCCCCCTTCCCCTTTTTAACACTCTTCAAGAATGCTTTGTGCGTCTTCCCCGAGAGGCGCGGTGCCTCTTGCAGTTGCAATTTGTGTTTGCCCCTTTCGTTGCAGCAAGCGGCTCAGATGGACATCGATGAACGGGTGAGCTTGCTTTCCTTTTGCACTCTTCTTTTTTTTTTTTGAGAAACGTTGCTCTGCTCTCACTGAATTTTGTGAGGGCAGTGCCTCTTTAAAGGTGCACTGAAGAGGAATCTGAACTTGTCTTTTTGCCGCGGGAACTCGCTCTACACGTTCCGAGCTTTCTTAGAAACTGCGATTTACTGCCCTGTGTGGCCGATTTCCCCAATTAAATCGAATTAACTTCCGGCTCCCGCCTTTTATTTTTTAATTCTGCCTCGTACAGTGGGCGGAGTCGACCAACGCGTGGAGCGCCTTTCAGCCAGTCCCGTGGTGGCTTGCCGCTCTGCCATCAGCGGAGTAATACGTAGTGGTCCGTAGTAGCAAATAGTCCGCGCGTATTATTATTTCTTTGGGCTTATTTTGCGGCTATATTATCTGCGAATGAAACTATTTATTCATGGAAACCTAAAAAACAAAATAAAGCGAAAGCAAAGCCTCCATGGGACTGGGTGAAAGGCGCTCCACGCGTTGGTCGACTCTGCCCACCGTACGAGGCAGAATTAAAAAAAAAAAGGCGGGAGCCGGATGTTAATTCGTTTTAATTGAGGAAATCGGCCACACAGGGCAATAAGTTACTGTTTCTAAGAATGCTAGGAACGTGTAGACAGAGTTCCTGCGGCAAAAAGACATGTTCAGAATCCTGTTCAGTGCACCTTTAAGGGGGGAAGAGGTTCTTAAAAATAAATTTTTATTAATAAAGTCACCACTATGAAATCTTTGGGGAACATGCATTTTCGCGTGCTGATTCCAAATACGTAATTGAATTTTATGTACAACAGGTCCTTGTGCATGTATACAATATGTTAGGTAACTTTTCCAAGAGTTTGAAAGAAATTCTACAGCAGGAAACTTGTTAGATTGGTTTCTCTTGGCATCAAGCTATGCAATAAGGGTAAAATTATCATCCTGCCTGTTATAGAAGGTGAGTCTTACTAGTATTTTGAAATCATCAGTTTCTTCCCACCTGTGAAGTGGCAAATTCAAAACCCTCTAACTCAACTTGTATGATAGGTAGAATGATAATTTTGCCCTTATGCCCTTAGTGTGATGTCAAGACAAGCCAATGGCATGTGTCCTAGCAAGTTTCCTGCTTCAAAATTTATTGAAAGCTCTCGGCAAAAAGTTACATAGCGTATTATTTAAGTGCACACGGATTTTTTCATATAAAATTAAATTACATTTTGGGAATCGGCACACAAAAATACATGTTTCTTGAAGATTCCATTATTGTGACTTCATTAACAACATTTTGTTTCTATGACCAGCTTCCCCCCTTAACGTATTTGCGGCATAGTTGTGGTGTTTGCAAGATGGTTGAAATAGCAGCGAGGCAGTTGACAGCTGTCCGAAGTTGCGCTCTCTCTCTATTGTCATGACTGTTGTTAACTCGGTTACGTCTGCACCAGAACAGGGGCCTCCCACATCAGCCTCCAGTTGTCCCTTATCCCTGCTAAATTCCTAATTCTGTCAGACGTCCTAACTAGCATAGAAAGACATGGAGAAGACGGTAAGGATAGGACACACGCGGGACACATGAACTCTCTTGTCCATGTCTTTTTCCGCTAGTTAAAGGGGCTGCGAAACACTGCCTGGGGGAATACCGGCTACACTTCAGGTGGGTTGTTTATGTCACACAGATGCTGACTTAAAAAGAATTACAGGAATCGATGCACAGGAACGGGAGTTATTCAGTGAAGAAATTTCAAAATACAAGCAAACAAAACGCTGCCCTCAACTCGATTTTGGCGGGGCTTCCCACTCCTATTTCGCTCTCCCAATGACAGCACCTGGCGCAACCAATCAAAGCAGCCTGCCAGAGCACGTCGCGGAAGTTTGTACTCCATGGTTGCCTGCTCTCTGTAACTCGTTCTTGCTGAGACTGGCAGCGTCGTTTCCATGCCAGAGCGCCCCTGGTGGTGTATTTTTATTTTACTTGCTTTGCAGGGCTCTTATCTAAGACAAACAAGTTGTTTTTGTTGACCTAATATAAAACGCAGACAGGTGACAAAATGTGTCCCTATTTATTCACACAATTTGCAGTATATTTACTGTTTGTCCAACCATCAAGCTCGCGCCAGGTGATGTCATATCCGCTGCTAAAAACCCGCCACAGTGTGGCGACACCATCAGAGCCATGAAGTTGTTTTTGGGAGGACATTAAAATATTAAAAAACGGAATTTACGCGGTATTACCGACGCTAATAGCACCATTATAACTCACTGTATGCAATCAACAGGCAAAACAGTTAACTAAGATTGTGTTTCGGGGCCCCTTTAAGATGTCTGAAATCAATAGCCGACTATGGTTGGATAACTCAAGAACAAAGTGGCAAGTACCCCTCAAAGCAGTCAATGGCATCAAGGGATTTTTGTGACGTCATGGTTAATTCGTGGTTAATACCCCATCACTGTCAGAGTGTTTGAGGTTAATCCAGAGATCTCCACGACGAGATCCCTTCCTTTCTCATTCTACCCACTCGAAACTTTTTCGCCACGGTGAATTTCTGCCCGCCTTTCTTCTTCGTCATTGCCATCCTTATTATTATTTTATTATTATATTTGCACGGGTTGTCTGACGATGCAGATCCCGCAGGCCCGCAACAAGAGAATCCAGGTCAATCCAAACGGCATCTCGGTCACCACGGCCAACCCGTTCATGTCGGTGAGTAGTTGAGTGTGAGTTTGGCTATGGTGCTGCCTCTGGTGAGCACTGAGAAAGGAACTGGTAGACATCACCGACTGTGCCGAAGACGCATTCCAGCGACAGCGGAAAAGGTGCTAAAGTGTGGCAGCTTATTTGAAGTAGATTGTTTATGCACAGCAGCGTTGCCAGATTGGAAAGTGGCGGCGATACCAGAACCTCGTAAATTTTTCACCGGATTTCACCAGAAACTAAAATTACATTTAAAAAAAAACAAAAGTCAGCCTTCTTGGAACACTCATTTTATTAATAACATAGAATCATTTCGTTTAGCCTTTAATCATCACTTTTAGCGTCATAGACGTCTGAACGGAACCTGCGTAGCATACCGTCTCTGATGACGTTGTGCGAATCCGTACAATTATAGTACAGTCGAACCTCGTTATAACAAACACGGATACAACGAATTATCGGATATAACGAAGTGAAAGAAAAGTTTGGTTGGACATGCTTTATTCCTATGGGAGTTCTATCTGTATAACGAAACGAAAAATTCAAAATTTGACACTGTATCGGTTATAACGAAGCAGCTTTTGTATTCGCGGGGCTCAAAATGCGCAAACAAGTAGGAAAAATCTCAAAACACGCTAAATTTTGATCTTTTGAAGCGCGCGCACCTAAAATGTGTTTGAATCACCCGCGCTTCTGCACGCGACGCCATCTAGGGAGAGCGAATGAATCTAGCATCAACGGCTGCCTAGCACGTGACTGGCACGTGATCGAACCAACGCCCGCTCCCCAGCCACCCCCGCCATCGCAATTTCCGACCCGCGCGCACTATCTCTGCAGTTCAATCTGTAGACGCCGTCACGGAACGCGTCTTAACAAACAGCAGTTTCCCTTGAAACGAAGATAAAGATATTCAGGGCAGTTGACAGCGGGCGCAAGGAAAAGTCATTGCCACGGACTTCGGTGTTGCGCCTAGCACTCTTATCTATCCAGATAAGATGGTTATCTTGAGCGCAAGGCAAAGATTGCAAACGCCCACTCTGCAGGCGCTGTGAAGAATGACAGCAAGACAGGATGTTGAAGATGCCTTGTTTGCATGGTTCAAGGACGTTATAGCGCGTAACCTGCCTGTGTCTGGTGCCGTCCTTCAAATGAAGGCGAGAAGTCTCACTTCCGTCAGAGGCCACAATGACTTTCATGCAAGCAGTGGCTGGCTGCAGCGATTTAATGACCGCCATCGGATTGTTTGCCACGTCTTGTCTGGCGAAGAAGCAGCCGTTGGCGCCGACAACTACGAGAAGTAGGCAGAAAGCTTCCGCATGCAACTGGGAGGCAAGCGGACAATTTTGGCGAGACGACATGGCGTCAGCTGGTGGTTCCGAACGTTACATTCGAGGAATTCATCTGTGCAGATGACAACTTGGCTGTGACGCCCGAACTGACCGATCAGGAAATTGCTGATCAGGTGGTTTCTGCAGATGATGCTAGAAACAGCGATGCATGTGAAGATGGCGAAGTGCGAGCTCTCAGCAGCACGGAGGCCGCTGACATGGCCAGGAAGTTGAGGGGGTACCTCGAGAACCTACCTGTGGCCAAATCAGCTGACATCGGGAAAGCGCTGCTCTGTGTTGATTTCGTCGAGAAATATAACCTGTCAAATAGTGTGAAGTGCCGCCAAATGGAGATTACGTCGTTTTTTAAATAAATCAGTTTTTGCACCTGGCCATGCATCCCGATTTGTGAGTTCGTTTTTGCTTTCCAGTACGAAATGTAAGGCGAGGTTTCATATGCTTATACCATGCGTTAAATTCAAAAATAGTGCATTTTTTCAACCCTGTGCTGTCCTAAGATGGACAGCACAGGGTTGAAAAAATGCACTCTTTACCTGGGCTTATTAGCGACCTTTTCTGCGGGAATTTGAGTGCATACTTTTATAACGAATATTGGATATAACGAACGAATTTCCGCGCAAAATGCGACTTCGTTATAACGAGGTTGGACTGTACAATGGCATCCAAAGTTTTCAGTGACATCTTGTTCCGGTACTTCGTCTTCACACACGTGACTTGGCTGAAGACCTGCTCTACCACCGCATTTGACACTGGGCTCGAAAGACAGGCCAGTGCATACAATGCCAGTTCTTTGTAGGGTTTTTCAAACAGGGCGTTCTCATGGCAGGCGACGGAACCTCGCCAGCCACACCGATTGATTCGCACAAAAGCGCCCCATCCTAGGAAACGATGAAATAAGTGAAAATGTCAGCAAATTCCTGGAGCTCTTGGGCAGTTTGCTGAAAGCGCAGCAGACTGAGGCTGCCATACTCAGGCGGCGGCAGTGGGCTACCCACGCGCCTTTTTGGCTCGTGAAACCTGCACCTTCTGCGGACGAGCAGTGCCGGTAGTTGGTTGTCTCGGCAGAGTGGTTTTCCCCAGATATCACCAGTTTTTGTCTGGTGTAGTAGTTCGCCTACTTTGACACCAGGAGGTCTAAAATTTCACCAAATTTTTGAAATCTGGTGGCGAATTTCACCAGATGGCAACGCTGATGCACAGCCGTGCTACTATGTCACTCTGTCACTCTACCAAATAGTTCGGCCACGCGACGGTGTGCTTGGCCTCATGGCACTATGCTCCCTCCCTGGTACCTTCACATCGGCACTGGAGAAGCCGGCATAATCTAATACCCCTGTCAAGCGTGCAGAATAAAGTGCACTTACGAAAAGTGTGACTTGCTGAAAGTGCACTCTGGCACAGCTAAACGGAGTAACGCAAATGCACTTGCCAAAGTGCACACTCATGTCAGAGTGCGCTCGCAGAACGCACTTTGAGGGCTGAGTGCGTAGCCTCGCCAGCAGCGACTTCAAAGGCACAATATGCATAGTGCATAAAAAGTACTTACAACTTTATTTTACATGCCATTACATTGTTTTTAGAAAAAATTTGTTCGTTACAGCTACAGGCAAAGCAACAAAAAGGAACGAGATCCAATGCAACTTCGCTGCCCACTGCCATCTTGTTTGTTTCCGCAATTCTGGATAGTCTTGGCTCATCTTGGCTTTTCTTCAATTTCTATTTTTTCTTTCCTTCGTTAAAAACTGTTGAACCTTGTTTTATTTGTGCTATCACGTTAAGCAATCAATTATTATGAGCCCTTTTTCTTTTCCATCGACCTCTTCAGAAATTCCGCTCATTTTCTGATGCCATTCTTTTTTACTACGAGTGCACTTTGCTTTCCCGTTTAGCACTGCGTAGCCCAAAGTGTCACTCGGAATGCCGAAGCGCACTCCCCGTAAGTGCACTTATCTTGCGCGCTTGACAGGGGTATAAGGAAGCTTCTTGTTATTAAATGTGCTTTACAAATTCACTGTAATGAAGAAAACTTTTTTTTTCTTGACTTCCAGCACTGAAAGTTGTTAGTTGTGTTGGAGGTGTTCCTTAAATAATGAGTATTGAGAATGCGCTATGTTTTGAGACGGAACTAATAACTGCAAGCGGGGACTACGTTTCTCTGCCTAGACGAAGAGAGGGAGTGTTTCAGCCCCATAGCTTCCGCTCTGTTGCCAGAAAAAGTTGTCGCGGAGTATAACGCTTGCGCCATGCGTGCCTCTGAGCTCAGAAAATGGCACGTTCACCACCGCACAGCAGGCTGTCACTGTATGTCGCGGTACACAGGATGGCAACCATCAGCTAGTTTTTTTTTTTTCTGTTTTTCCCCCTCCCCTCTGGTGCGTGAAAAGCGTCGACAGGCCCTGCTGCAGGGGCGGCGCGGTGAGTCCCCGATGCTGGACAACGACGATGACGACGACCTCGAGCGGTTGACACTGGACGACGTCCTGGGGAGGTCGGCTGCCGGGGCCCCCGCCGCCGCTCGCCTGTACCGCTCCAGCACTTCCGGACTGGGCAGGTCGCCGCGGGCCTCCGTAAGTCCGGCGCCTTTAAGAGCTCCGTGCCTGGCTGCCGTCAGAGTGTGCAGTGGCTGTGCATTTATTGTTGGAACAAGAAAATGCACTGCAGGACCCGCCGCGGTGGCTGAGTGGTTGCGGCGCTCGACCGCTGGCCCGAAAGACGCGGGTTCGATCCCGGCCGCGGCGGCCGAATTTTGATGGAGGCGAAATTCTAGAGGCCCGTGTGCTGTGCGATGTCAGTGCACGTTAAAGAACCCCAGGTGGTCGAAATTTCCGGAGACCTTCACTACGGCGTCCCTCATAGCCTAAGTTGCTTCGGGACGTTAAACCCCAATAAACCAAACCAAAATGCACTGCAGGGGTTGACACAACCCCACCGCCCCCTCTTTCTTTTGCCAGGTTTGCATTCTCTCCCGGGCATCAGTGCGTGCTTGCACGTGTTTTGTTTTACGGTTGACGCTGGATCTTATGTATAGTGCGCTTGATTTGTAAATGATGAGCATGGTTTTATTTGGTGGTTTGTGGTCTTCGCCAAGATGTTTTACCAAATGCGCCAGCGGAGTTTTGGTTCTAGCATAGTCCTTCAATGCTTTTATGGTCATGAAACTTCTCCGTAACGCTATGGGAGAGCTTCATATGTTGACCGCGCCTTCCACGAGGTGGCGCTAAGAGTCGTGTGGGGGCAACGACGCGAGGAAGCGAGCGTCTCTACGGCCGCGAGTCTACGGGCGGAATGGGATGCCGGCCGTGCGGCAGCAACTATTTTCTTTTTTCACTTTGCCTTCGTTTGCAAAATAAGTTCAGTGCACGTGACGTGCAAGCCTGCGATGCTGAATACTTGCTGCGTGGCGGGTTGCCGCTCCGGCTACGTAGGTACGCAGGAAAAGGCCTTGCTGTTCTGTGTGCCGAGCGACGCCGAGCAGCGTAAAATATGGAAGCGCAAGATACCCCGACTAGAAAGCGGCGGATTTATATTCGACTCCAAGCATGTCCGTGTCTGCGAGAGGCATTTTGCCCCACGGATTCGGTCTCACGAGTTTGTGATCAACAAAGAAGCAGTGTCGCTGCAATGCGAAAAACCGAAACTCAGGCCCGGCATCGTCTCACGGATGTTCGAAGGCCTACCAGCATACTTGGGCACGAATCTGTGACGATGTTGCATTTCAGACAGCTGTACTCTTCAATGTGCTGATGGCTCTTGGTGCGAAAGCACTACTTCATGGGGTCAAACCCAACCAAGGACGCGGGTTCGGTCCCGGCCACGGCGGCTGAATTTCGATGAATGCGAAATTCTACAGGCCCGTGTACTGTGCGATGTCAGTGCACATTAAAGAACCCCAGGTGGTCGAAATTTCGGGAGACCTTCACTACGGCGTCCCTCATAGCCCGAGTCGCTTTGGGACGTTAAACCCCAATAAACCAAACCAACCAAAAATCTTGTGGCATCCCTGAATTTAAGGGAGCAGATGTAAAATAAATATTGCCGCGACTGGAAATTTCGAACCCCCGGAGGCGCGAACGGATCAGCTTCGCTGGCCACTGCACGAGAGCACTGTGCTATCGCAGCAGCCGATCACGCCTCGTGTTGTTGTTGTTGCTGTTACCTCAAAAACGATGGCACATAACCCACAGTGGGAGATTGGCCAGGGTTAGGTGCAGACCGAAACAGGAAAAAACTAAACTGCAACACACTCTCGCGCTGCGCGCATTGTACACTGTCGTCTTCATCAACGTCCACCTTCGGAACGAACACATCAGACCAGCTTAACCTCGATCAGAGCTTAACTTCCCTCTAATATCGTTGCCAGACGTGCAAACGACCCAGCAAAGCAAAAACATGAGTCAAACAGGCTAAACACATGCGTTCGCACGTCTGCTCGGTTTGACCACGTTGAACCTCCAAGCGCTTTTTGTTTTTTGTACATGTGTCTCCGTGATTTATATCATTGCTCATTTGTAGTTTATTGCATGGCCACTCACAGCTTGTCTCTTATTTTGGTAGCGCGAAGCCAGCACATGAGCAATGAACAACAAAAATTCACAATTTCCTTGCACTCGTCCGCGCCTCCGTAGTCACAGTGTGACAAAGTGTAACTAAATGGCTCATGTAGCAAGAGTCTTCAGCACCTTGCTTTGCCGCCTCCGAAAGTATCAGCAAAACTACCGGTGCATTCGTCATGTGATCGCTTTTGTAGCGCGCACTACAGTTCTTAAAATGCCACCACAACGTCTTGTTTTCAGCATTATTGAGACTGCAGTATTTCTCACAAGGTAAGCGCCAGCCTCAAGCAGCCTTGTGCACTTAGATGAATGCGAGGACTCGGCCGAGACAGGCGCAACCCAGACACATACAGATATGTTACTGATCGCTACGCTAGATCTTCCAGAATGACGTTGTAGGCAAGTTCCGGTAAACATGAATGCGAAGGCTGGACCCATGTACAGAAATCGCTTTTTTGTAAAAAGCAACGAGAGAAAGTAAGTGCGTTAATTGTTTGCCAGAAAACAGCCGCTAACAAGGTTTACTAGCGGCCGTCGTCGATCGCACAGGGTTTTTAGTGTTTCGATGTTGCAGCCAAGCTTTCAGGTGATAACCAGCAAAGTAGCGTCCATCTTAAGCTCAAGTACCGATCCCCAAAAAGCACAACCACCAAGCGAGTATGAGCCTGTTGGCCGTGAGACAGCCGCTGCAAGCAGGGCCCGCGCAGTGACTCGTGCCCCCTCGCCGACCGCCGCGCCGCTAGCGGCGCGCGCTGTCCCTATATGAAATTTTGGCCGCAGTTTCGTGACCAGAAAAAAAACATTGAAGGACTATGGTTCTAGTGATGTCAAGGAAGGCCACGCCCCCTTTTCACCTATAGAACCCACTCACTGCTCCCTGGAAAATAAGAAAAATGTAAAAGAAGGAACTCTAGGCTCTGCTTTAAAAGGACAAGACCAGAACTCGGAACAAGTATAATGAGCAGCACATCCCATATCTACCTCCACTCATGTCCTCACGTGATAGCTTTCTCTAGTGGCCCAGCAGCCATGCTGCTTACCTTGAAAGGCCCCAGAAGGTGCAGTGTGTTATCTACACAGCTGAATATCAGAAGAATGGTAGCTAAGAATGTGTGCAACGTTTTCTATATTTCAATTTTTTTGAAATCAACTTCTGGCTCGGTGCAGTGGCTTATTTTTGTTTCATTTATATTCTTTCAATGCAAAAGCACCACTGCATGAGGTCAAACCAGCTCTCCGGTTTGTGTGAAGCTTGACCCTCAAGGGTGACCTGCAGCAAACCATATCTAAATAAATAAAATAAAAATTGCCGTGACTGGGATTCGAACCCGTGGCGGTGCGAACAGATTGTGGCCGATTGTGACCACTGCCGATTGCGGCCACGATCGGCAACAATGCCGATCATGGCCACTGCACGAGAGCACTAGGCTGTCATTGCAGCCAATCACGCCTCATGTTAAACTGCAACACACTCTCATTCTGTGCATTGCACATCGTCTTCTTCATCAACTGATACCACTATAAAACTAATATTCGCACCTGTGTTTATGTCAGTCTTTCTTGTCTGTGTTCCGACTGCGCTGTTGTTGTCAAGATGTGTAACCAACAAGCCAGCCACGATATATTAAGTAACATTTGCGCTTTGAGGTATGTGGCGGTTGTGACAGAGTGAAGTGTGCTGCATGTGTTGCCGTGTGCTATGCTGTGGCAGAAACGCAGAACTAGAGCAATAATACACATTGGCAACATTGCAGCAGAAACACAGCACTGGCGCATAGGCTGCCGGCGTACATTGTAGAAATAATTGTTATTTTAAAACTCAAAATTGGTCATTTTTTCGCTGTAGGAAGTAAGGGATGGTTCTTATAATAGCTCTGGGTTACAGTGCAACAGAGGGAAGGATTTTAAGTGTAGGGCAGAGGCCCGATAAATGGGCTTGCTGGACAAACTCCCGCAGAGCATCCGGCATTCGCTTTTGCCATGTGCCATGCTCCTACACTTTGCGGGATTTTTTTTTTTCTTGGTGCTTGCCTCGTGCAAATGGCTTCTGCCAGCAACACGAAGCTCTCCTCAATTCCGGATGCACAAAGATCTTTCTCCCCTTGTTCTCTGCTGTTTGCCGCAGACATCACTGAGCCGGATTCAGCACCGGCTGGACGGCAGGGGCCTGGACACACCTCCGCACCGGTCTCCGTCCGAACCACTGCAGGGGGTCTCGGTGCTCGTGAGCAACCTTCACCCACAGGTCACCGAGAGCGACGTCCGGGTGCGTTGTAGTGGCAGTGGGCTTGTCCTTGTGCCTCTTGGCGTGTTGGCACGGCAGGAGCTTTGCTGTCAGCTTACTTGCACTGCTCGGTTGAATTCTTTGCCAGCCCCAATGGACCTTGTGTGAAATTCCGTTTTCAAGCATTGCCGCAAGTCCCACTTGACCCAAACAACATGGCCGACAATCTGATGCGAGTGATCGCAGTGCAAACAGTGGATGGTTTTAAGGTGAAAGCCTTTAATGCCTCATCGTTGGGGACAGAAGGTTGTCAGCAGAGGTGTCACGCTTTTTTTAGTCAGACCAGAAAAAAAATCTCTATGCACGGTGGGTTTCGAACCACCATCCTTCCGTTCCTCAGCCGAGCGTGCTAATGGCTGCGCTACTTCCTGCCAACGCATACGTAGTTCTCCTTGTCTAGGACGCCGGAGAGTGTTTGCAGAAAGGCGCCGAATCAGACGGATGCCTCCCAAGCGCCCTCCAGTGTCTCCAGCATTTAAGATTCGCAAACAGTTGTGTACTTAATTAGCATCTTAACCACGCATCACTGACACTAGCAGCCGCACTGCGCTAAAGGCTTTCGCCTCACCGCACTTTAGGTCAACAAAGTGCCCCCCTGAATTTTTTTTGTGTGGTCATTCCACAACGGGCTTAATACTTCCCGTCCACATCCATCGCGTTTGTCGTTGCCTTGTCACCTCTCTTAGCGCCAGCTATTTCATCTCGTTCTGGTCAGCCGTGATGTGTGGAAAAGCTTGCTTGCGGAACTTTGCATGAGGTGTGTTAGGTTGCCACTTCGATAAGTAACACCATTTTGATGATCGTTGACTCGGGAGAACATCACGGCGAGCGCTCGGGATTAGGGCATGCGAAGGATCACTGCCGTCACTGCGTGCTACTCAGTCAGCCTGCATGAAGCTGTCGTGTGCAAGAGCTTCAGAAGTGTAGTCAAGCACGCTTCCACACGGTACCACCATTGGTTGTCTTGAGAAGACAGCAGCGTAACGGATAGTAAACGGGGCTTTACAATAAACACTACAGTGGCACCATCTTTTGACGAATGTAGTAACAGCTGGGCATCTGATTTATGACCTTAGCAGTTTCGTTTTTGTTCACTCGTTTTTGCCTCACCGAAAGCTCGGAGGACTATACATCTTAAAAATGGCGTAACAGCCGGTGTGCAGATGAAGGAAAAAATGGAGGACTTCAGTTGCGACTTTCTTAGCCACACAGCCATTTTTTTTTTCTCCAGAAAAACACTGGTAATGTTTTTGAATGGTAATCCATCGTGTAAAGGACTGTAGGCACCTGATTTTATTGCGCGTGTTCCTCTGTCAAATGATGCATTAGACATTAGAATACATGGATTATTGGGTGGTATTTGCTTACAAGTGCTAAATAATTTATAAATGCTATAGCAAACTTCCCAGAATCATAAACAGTTTAGAAGGAACAATGAGAGATAGATTTATAATTGAATTTCTTCTCTTATGCTGTTTCGGTTTCATAGACCGAACGACGACTGTGATGTCAAGTGGATGTCTTGGTCACGTGATCCACTAGAGAAACTAATATAATCGCTGATGTGTAGTTTTAATTCACTACTACATTTAATCTAGCCTCTTCAAAGACCTGGAATTGCAAAAAATGACCTGTCAGCAATTATATAGCCAATTTTTTATGCATCACGTGACCTAAACACCAATTATGCGTCGCAGCCATCGTTCGACTAATGAAACCACAACCGAAATAGCGTCAAGAAGGAATTCAATTATAAATTATTTAGCGGTTGTACGCAAATACCACAGGGTGCTCCATGTATACGAAAGTCTTGACACATCATTTGAAAGAAGAAAACACGCAAGCAAAAATTTGGTGTCTTAAGTGCAGCTCTTTGTTTCCCTTTGGTGTTGAATCTGTTTGGTCTGCACGTGTTCTTTTTCTTGCCCAGGATCTGTTCCAAGACATTGGTCCCATGCACGATGCTCGTATGGTGGGCGTGTCAACAGCCTTGGCTACCTTCCACCGGCATGCCGATGCCATGAAGGCCTACAAGACCTACCATGGACGCTTGCTCGATGGTAGGCAAGGGAACCGTGCTCTGTGGAGGAAAACCGCTTCTCAATTGGCTGTGTAAACTTTCGTTCAACAGCAGGGTCACTTCATGCACAAGGCTTTTCAACCGGACCTTGAGGTGACGGGCTGGGGCATTAGAGTTTAAGGCCATGCAGAGTAGGACTGAAACCGATTAGGAATGGTGTGGCTACAAAGTGCTTTCATCACTTGTCTGTACATCTGTGATTGCAAAGTCAAGGAGTTGTCTTAAAAAGAAATTTTATGAAGTCACAAGTATGAAATCTTCAGGGAACATATGTATTTTTGTGTGCCAATTCTGAATATGTCATTTAAGTTCATGTAAAACAATCCATTGAGCACTTATTTAAATGCAGAAGAATGCCCCGTAATATTTTTCACCATACCTGTACCTTGTGTCACGAGTAGTTTAGTTAACCATTTATGCTATTGAAGCTTTAAATGGTAAAAGATACTTGTGCTATTTTAAATTGCATTTTGAAAGCAGTAGAATTTTCACTTGCTTGCTGGTTGTGAATCAGCTGCAAATTGAGTAGAGCCGTGTTATGAAAATGACATCTCTTTGCTTGGAAGTATGCTGTAGCAACGTCTCTAGCTTAAGTTTTGCAGTTATTTCATCCATACTTTTTGTTTGCCCAGGTCAGCCAATGAACCTGACTGTTCTGACGCTCGACCAGTTGCAATCCAACCTAAGGTGATGGGCTGGGCCCAGAAGCAAACATCATCAGAGGACACAAACTGCAAGACCAGGTTCCCCTCAGTTGCCGACGGCATTTCGTTTGTTTCATTGCGTTTTTACCTTACCCCTCCCCCCCAGGTTTTGTTAAAAAGCACATGTAACAGAATTCTCTGTCCCTCCCCTTCCACAAGTGTTCGCCTGTTCTTTCGTACTCGTTGCCAGACCAACTTTGCCCACTCTGGTTGATACTTCAGACATCATCGCAACGTGCTTCTCGACAAGGACTGATATGTGCGCGAAGGGTAACTTGCGGAAATAAAGGCACGTATTAGCACGAATGAGTCTCTTGTTTTTTGTGAAGTGCATCCTGTAACGAGGTAAGGTAAACGTGAAGCGGACGCTACAGCCACCGAACTTGGCGTGATGTATGCAGGTGAGCGCTTTGTCGCCCGCATTGCTCGTGAATCTTGATCAGCATCTGGAATTTGACCCGGTTGACCAGCCGATTGTGACGAGCGAAAGCTGGGTGAGAGGAGAGGTGAACCGTTAACTGCTGGTGGCCTTCGTGACTTCACAGAAGTCTGCAAAGCCTGGAATATCTGAAGACCCAGCGTTTTATTTAGTGACCGGCGCCAATTCGCAGCAAGAGAACAGCGAGATTTCATATATTGCAATTTTTTCCAAAATGGCCGTCACCGCGCAACGCATAATATACTTTATTGCTCTGCCTGAAGTAGTGCCTTGGAAAGTCTCTTGGAAGCTGGCAGCCTGCGGTTCTAAAGACTGTAAGGGTCAGGCGGCGTTCTTGTTTAATGCTAAACCCATATTTTAAGCACGCGTATCGATCAGCGATGCGTTTTTCGGTGACCATACAGTGAATACGTGACTCAATGTTATCGCTTATGTTACTCCGCGTGCTGGTGTTTTGGTACGACTCGGGCACGGAGATCTCGCGTAGCGAAATCCTTTGTTAAAAATCGTTTACGTTTCCTCATTGACGTTTCTGACCAGCCATGTCGTTCAGAGATCCCAGAGGGTAAGCGAAAGCGTTTTTCGTTTCCAGTCGCTCGGTGGCGGTGCCGAATCCAGAGCCGCGCTTACAGAGTCGCGGCATAAAATGGCCACTGATCCGCGCGCGCGGGGCTGTTCGTTCCCGCGGTTGCCCTCCGGTGTCGTGTTTGTTTTGTTGATCCTGTAGTGCGCATTTTGCGTCACGAAGCGCTGAATTTGGTGTCTAGGCTCATCTGCGGTTCCAAGAGTTCGCAGGACGGGGCGTTGCTTCGGGGCGGCACTCGAACCTCCTCCGAAAGCGTCCGAAATAAAATGCGTCGCACGGTTCACCGGCCCGCGCGCGAGTGCATTGCGCTTGCAGTAATGTGAACCGGTTTTGGCGTCCAGGTGCGCTGCTGCTGCTGCTGTCGCGCAGCGTTCCTTCACCGCGCGTTCCTATTGGTCGCTAATCGGCGTTCTCCGCTTACGGCCAAGGGATGCAAGAAACAAAACGGGATCAGTCACCCGCGGCGCCTACGTGAGCGAGTGCGGACTGTGATAAAATTAGGCCTAACTAATCCCGTCACAACAGAGGACATCACGGTCAGTGAATAGTTTTATTTTTACCACTCTGATCGCAATTATTACGGGACATTCGGGTCGGTTTTGGTTTCGTTGCTGGAAGTTGGAGTAGATTCGGCGCTTCTGACGGCGCGAAAACCGTCGGCAAGCCGTTCAGTGCTTGCGGACGCCGTAGCTCTGCCCGCGGTTTGCAGTGAATGTTAAAACTAAGACTGCTTCGGTTTCTCGTTGCAGTAATCCAAGCTGAGCAGCTTAGGTTACTAGTTGAACACTTGCAAAATGCGCAGTCCCTGTCCCTACGAGTCACTGTCGTGAAAGTAACTGGTTTCGGGCTCGGACGAAACTACATGTTTTGTTTTGTTCGTATTTCTGCTAACTTGTACAGTGTGTTTGGTCTAAATTTAAGTAGCAGTGCCTATGTTTGACACCAGTGCCCGTTGGATGCAATCACCCGGTTACAGTGTCGACGCGGCGTTGTAAAAAGCCAGAGGCCGCGATCCTAACGACCTTGAAAGCCTGTTATGATACAGCCATCTTGGAATGCAAATTGAGGTGCTGCTCGCAGTACATTTCCACTTGCGTCTGCCCGACTTTGCATGTGTATCTTAAGCGCGACTTTTTTTAGTGCAGATGTCGATCAACGCAATCTTTGATTTTCACTATGTTGTGTGTCGATCCCGAGCTATTTGCCTGTCAAAGCCGTTGTCAGCAGGCTGTTAGCGAACAGATGTTTACCGTTTCGTTTTGGGTTGCGTCTTGGACGTTGACGGCTGTGAAACGTTCGCTACGTGAACGGTGAACGACAGGAAAGCCTTTGGGTTGAGGCGGGCGATGACCCGGTCGTTTTAAAACAAGTATTCTTATGACGCAACTAGTAGCATTTGGCGCCAAGTCAGTAATTCCGAACACTACGTCGCCAAATTCCCTGGCGGGTTTTGCCAGGGAATTCAGGTGCATATTTTTGTGTGCTACACCGTTTTCACTTTCGGCTGTAGCTGGGCAGCTATTTTGTTGTGATGAAGAAATGCTCAGCTCTAAACCAGAGCTCTTTGATCTTACCAGCTGCATAGGGACCATGTGTTTAGAATACGGCGGTCTGATTGGGCCAAAGTTTGGAGGTTTGCAGATTGTCGCGGCGCCCATGTTCAGTAGCGTTAACTGTTTACAAGTTACAGATTTCGAGATTTTTTATAAACGCACAACCACCTGGTAACAACATCAGTGAAAGAGGCACAGTAACAAGAATTTGCATAAGTCCGAGTGGTAAACTAGGAAGTAAAACGAGGAGGAAAAAAAAAAGTATTCAGAGGAATATGGAAGAGTAAGCCTGGAACGGCACACTAGAGAGGAGTCAATCTCTGTGCCTCGATATATTGCGAAATGAAAGTACCTCAGTAGCTGTCGCTGTTTCTCGCTTCGTACAGTGGTAACCATCCTGTTTCTTCTTTTTTTTTTAAGCGAGTTTCCCAACTGATATAAGAGCTCTGGCTCTATACTAGCTCCCAGTCATCTGTCTCACGTCGCCAACATGCTATGGTGTCTGCAAGCCTGATAACAAGGTGCTCTGATAGTCACTAGCACTTATCATTTAGATGAACGAAGGCTATCATCATCTAGCTTTGGTTTTCGTGTCCTAAATTTCATTCCAATATCATGAACTCATCGCATTGGCCGTCGCTGTGATGCCACGTGTACCAGGCCTGCATGCATCATCTCGGCATAGCTTGTGTATTTCAATCTCATAAAAGCAACCTCTTGCTGAATATTGTGTGTATGTCTGGAAGCACACTGCCGCGGGATACTGAATCAGTGCAAAAACTCCGTCTTTCAGGGCTAAAGCATTGAGCGCGGCATTGTGAGCAGTAAAGCGCAAACCCGTGTCTTGCTCCTGTGCTGGCCTTGATAGGTAGACTTGCTTTACTCCTTGAAGCACCGGTCTGTGCAAGCGCTATCCTGGGAGGCGCACTGAAAAGAGCCAGTTATAACATAAACTGGAAGGATACTGCGGAAAGCTTGTGAGTAAAGGCGAGGAGGAAAGAGAAACGCGAGACTGTATGAAGAATCTACTACCAGTGCTCCCTTCGGCCAAGGGAGCGTAAGTGGAGGTCAAGGGTGTTTATTTCTAAGAGTTGCTTTTAGGTGACGGACACTGTTTTGTTAGTTGCTAAAAAGGTTCATCAGTTCTCTCGTGCAGCTGCAAGTTGCATTGTATGTATGTTCAGATGTGTTTGCCGAGCTTGAGAATCGCGGTATTTCGGCCCATGCTGTTCTGTAGATGTGCAGCTCGAGCACTCGGCAACAACGATGTGGCCAAATTGTCACTGTTTTCTTCTGAGCTGAGGGAAACAAATTTTGTGTATTTGTGTTTAGGCTGCTGGTGAATCTGTCTATAGCATAAGAGAATTAATGAAATTTCCTTTTCCTTTCATTAGTAGAGATGTTAAAATTACCATTTTCTTTTGCCTTATTTGACCTTCAAGGTTTCAGGGCTCTTCAGGACACAAAAACTTATCTTCACAAGCCACAGCCTCGGAAAGCAAACGCAGGCACTGAAACTGGACAAAATATCTGAGCATGTGTCACTGCACTCCAGCGTAAAAGAACATTCTCATTGTGTATGGAAATGGTTGGGGTGGTAGAGCTTTAAAAACAGGGCACTGTCTGTTTCAGAAGCATCAGAATAAGCCCACAATGATCGCTGATGAAACAACTGATGATGAAGGGAGTAGTTGGAGAGGTGCTGATTCCCAGCGGCGCTCCTGCACGTTGCAAGCTGAAAGTCTAAAGTTCCGAGAGCACTCTTTTTTTTTTTTTTCCCCTCTCAGACCTAAGTAATGGCTGCTGTTGACTTCATCATCGCAAGCCAGTGTTGTCCATCCACCTCTTGGCCGTGTACAGTCACAGCCGGAATAGTGCAGAACACGCTTTGGCTATAAAACTTCTTTCGTGCCTTGCCTAGCGAATAGTAAGGGTCGTTTAATAATCATGCAATTAAGTGCCGCCTGCGCGTAAATGCAGCACGTCTTTCCACGTCCTCTCCGCGACGGGAAGGAAGATTCGTAACACCGAAGCATGCGCCATGTTATTCTGGTCGTGCAGCTGTACCTGGGAGCAGTCTGCCCTCATTCTCTGCTTGTTGGTTTCATTTCATTTCATTGATTTCATCCTTAAAGGCCCGAGGGCATTGCATAAGGAGGGGCTACAATTCATATAAAAGAAGCATAAAAAAACGCACAATGAACACACACTACAAACTTCAAAAGCTAAAGACAAAAAAAATATAAAGAAAAAGGATAAAGGGTTTACATGTTCAGTGAAAGCATACAAAGGAAAAAAATTCGCTTGTGGCAGCGAGCACAGATGAAAGTCAGTGATCAATACGTGGTAAAAATGACAAGGAATTCGCTTGTTCTGAAGATGATGGGCGAGTTCTGTACGAAAGGGTTTTGAATGGTTGCATAAAACTATGTCATTAGGTGGCCGTGCACACCTGTGTTACGCTTAGGTAGTCAGCAGGGAGAGAGATTGAGAAACCGGCTTTTCGTCGGTAAACAGGAGAGACAGCATGAACCGGTGGCGTGGCAACAATGATGACGGCATGCGGGGGAGCCTGAAGGGGCGGCAGCCGGGCGAGCGGCTGCGCAAGCCCAAGTGGGACCTGTCGAGGCTGCCCCCCTTCCAGAAGGACTTCTACAAGGAGCACCCCACCACCGCCCACCGGCCCAAGCACGAGGTGGAGGCGTTCCGCAAGCAGCACGACATCACCATCCGCGGCAAGGACGTGCCCAACCCCATTCTGACATTCGAAGAGGCAAACCTGCCGGGTATCTAGTCTTTTCGTCCTCGCTTCCGGCCCACTACGGGTGTCGGTATGGCCCTCGTCAAAAGTATGCAGCCCAAGTGGTTCGCTTGCTAGGCCTGCAGCGCGCCTCGTTATGCGTCCTCAGTGACCGTAATCTCTCAAAACAGGAATGGCTTGGCATCCTCAATCCTCCCAAGCTTTGGACTGCTAGACATGCTAGGGAGCCACGCTAAACAGCTTGGAAGCAAACCCCTTGGGCTGTATACTTTGACGGGGGCTGTGCAACCACTTGTAGCATTGGCCATGCAAGTTTCCTTGTCCCCCTGGTGGCACTTTCACGCAGTAGTCAGATCACCTGTCTCAGATTCTCCAATTTATTCTTTTGAGTGTTCCGTAAAAGACTTGAATTCAGCCGGTGTTTAAATGCAACTTTTATCATGTGTCTAAATGTAATGAACGTATGCTTGACATATACCTTGCCTAGGTATCAGCCACACTGCACATAAGTCCATGATCTTTCTCTTCTCATGCCATGCTATGAGCATTGTTCCCGGCCACTCAAGCAGCTTTCTTCTCCACATGAGCATGCACATTTACATCATTTTAGTGCTGTGCCATCACTCTTTATCTCTCATGGCAGTTCTTGCAGCAAGTGGCATGTATAGCCAGGTGCCCAGTGTGGACTGCAGGCAGCAGAGGCTGTTCGACTTAGCAACTTGGGCTTTACTTGTAGGCATAACTGCATCAGTGGGGTGTGCAGTGGCTGCATTACGGGTGACAATAGAGCCATCTGCCCCAATAGAAGTGTTTCGTGAGTGTTACGTTGCTTCCCATTTCTTTTTCTTCTGCCGCATCTGTCTTTCCTCCTGCCTTTTTTCTTTTCCTGACGCCCGTGCTGTTGTCGGCTGCAGACTTCTGCATGTCGGCAATCCGTCAGGCCCAGTACGCCTCACCGACTCCCATTCAGGCACAGGGTTGGCCGATCGCCCTCAGCGGACGGGACATGGTCGGCATCGCTCAGACCGGTTCGGGCAAGACGCTGGCGGTGAGCTCTCCTCTCTCAGAGCACGAGCGGAGCATGCTTTCGTGCGGTGGCCTTAGACCAGTGGCCACCGTGCTCTTGTTGATGGGGCGTGTGACTGAAGGGTCAGAAACAGGAAAAGGCAAATATTCCTTGCCAGGCACTCAAGTGCTTTTGATTTCCGGGGCATTGGGGCTGTCAGCCCAATACTTCTCTCATGTAGCCGGAGTAGTAGTCTGAGTATTACGATGCAACTCTGTGTACAGCTACAGTTTAGAAGTAAACCATGCCCTATTTTTTTTTCTCTCTCTCTCCCCACAGTACATTCTGCCAGCCATTCTGCACATTAGCCACCAGCCATACCTGGAACGCGGGGATGGCCCTATTGTGAGTGCTTGTTTTTCCACTTGCAGTCTCCTGCTTTGTGTCCGTGCACTGGAGTCCTGTGGAGATGTTGATAATTACAGTACGTGGAGAACAGATTAAGGAAGTTAGGTTCGTGGTTGAAAATGTTTGCCTGTCCGGAAGATGGGACCCCATGTCGAAAGCCTGGCAGTGAAACTTGATCGGTTGTTTGTCGTCGTTTTCATGAACTTGTCTCGCTCGTGACATGCAGTGATGCAGCAGCTTGGGCGCTGTGTTGTCAAATGGTCGGGGTCAGCAGCGCTGGTACTTGTTGTAGCACTAACACTGCTGCGGCAGGTGATACTCTTGGCAAGCAGTACTTTGTGAAGAGAGGATGGGTAACCTTAATTTCTAAGAGCACTGCAGAACATACCAATGCAAGAACATGCGATTCTTTCAGAGCGGCAGCACACGTAAAGCAGTGAAAAAAGGTGCGCAATCAACTATGAACTCATTTTTGCGGGAAGGCTGCTTGCCTCTGGAAGAAGTCCAGGACGAATGATGCATATTTAAACTGCTAGTATGTCTGTGTGTAAGGTTAATTACAAAGGCACAGGCCATGTGGCGTGATACCTGTGGTCGCTAGAATGTCCCGCCCCCTTACCCCGAAAGTGGAGGGGTGGTGCTGAGCCGGCAAACAACGCCCCCCGGTGTGCGTGCGTGTGTGCAGGCCCTGGTGGTGGCCCCCACTCGAGAGCTGGCCCAACAGATCCAGCAGGTGGCGTCGGAGTTTGGCCGGGCGTCCCGCATCCGCAACACCTGCGTCTTTGGCGGAGCCCCCAAGGGACCCCAGATCCGGGACCTCGAGAGGGGTGGGTGCTGCCTCCGTTTGTGTTGTTGCAGTGCCGGTCAACAGCAGAGCGAGTGCGTCTGTGCTACTTGCATTAGACTGCAAGCCCCTTGGCAGTAAACTGCATTGTTTGAACCCTTCCTTTGCTGCCCTAGCGCTCTTGGTACCCTGAGAACTGGCCAAACACTGCCAGGAATGGGCAGGTTTTTTCTACGTGGCTTGCCATGTGCTTACCACGCCCACCAACACCACGAGCCTCCTTGCTGTTTTAAGGCAAAAGCCTTTAAGTGCTCATACTCGCGGCCATGACTGTGCATCTGTTCGTTGCATCTGAAGTGAAAGTCATAACTAGTCATTACTAGTCACAAGTCATGACTAACTAGTCGTTAACCAGCCATAACTAGTTAGTCACTAGTCGTGACTGGTTAGTCATTAACCAGTCATGACTAGTTGGTCATTGCTAGTTAGTCATGGCTAATGACTAATTAGTAATGACTAGCCAATCCAAGTCACAGTAGCAGCCAAAGTTGCATGGCAAGGCTTTCACCTCGCACACTTTAGATCGTCTAGTTATTCACTAGTCATGACTGGTTAGTCATTACTAACCAGTCATGACTAGTCAATTATTAGCCAATAATAACTAGTTAGTCATGGGTATTGACTAGCCAATCCAAGTCACAGTAGCAGCCAAAGTTGCTTTCACCTCGCCCACTTTAGATTGTCAAAGTTCCCCCTGAATTTTTTTAACTGTAGGCTTGCCATCTATTAGTTTTTGTCTTGTTTGTCTCCCCCATGCCTTTCCTCCTTCCCCAGTTGTTGTCCTGGCTACTTAGGCCATATTTCACTGGAAGCGGAATAGGGAAGCACATGTGTACTGTTCGATATCGGCGCACGTTGAAGAGTCCCGAGTTATGTAGATTCGAAGCCCTCCACTATTGCGTCTCTCATAGGCCGTGTGTCGCTTCGGGACGCAGAACCCCTGGAACTTATTTTTGTTGCGTTAATGCAGGAGTGGAAATCTGCATTGCGACCCCTGGCCGCCTGATCGACTTCCTGGAAGCCGGCAAGACGAACCTGCGCCGCTGCACCTACCTGGTGTTGGACGAGGCAGACCGCATGCTCGACATGGGCTTCGAGCCCCAGATCCGCAAGATCGTCGAACAGATCCGGGTGAGCGTCCTCCTCCACCTCTGTGAGCACGCGTGTACCAGGACATCTGTCTGCTTGAGGGGTAATCAATGCTTTCCATCAGGTGGCTGTTCACTAGAGAAAGAAAGTGCTTTGGAGGAGTGTTTGAAGGTTCTTCAGTTTTCTATTGGACATGCCCAGGCTGTGACGGGCACATTGTTCCCCAAGCGGCACAGCTCATCGGCCCAATAATGGAAACGTATTGGCAAAGGCAGGGACCAGAGTGAAATCATCCATTTGCAATGTTGGGACGATTACCCGTGCTGCTTGGGTCAATGGCTACAAGGTTGGCTTCAAACCTGGTTCATTGGCACTGTGCTTACGATTTGCTTCCCACTTGATTGCATCTACTGGGATGGGCTGGTGTCAAACCTGCTTGGCCATTGACCCTTGCGGAATGGTGGCGGAGAGTTAAGCAGCGGAGCTGTGGAAAAGAGAGAGTGAAGCGGTGAATGGCACAGGATGTGCTTTCTAGTGGCTTGCGGAGAGAGCGTGGGGCACTGGACTACCATGGCGGGCAGGGTTGACGGTCTCGAACCCTCATTGTCGGTTAGCTAGTAGTGGATGATTTGTGGGCACAGGCAGAGGGGAGAGAGAGTTGGTTGCAATGCGTCTCTTTCCCGCACACTGCAGCCGGACCGGCAGACGCTCATGTGGAGTGCCACCTGGCCCAAGGAGGTGCGCTCCCTGGCCGAGGACTTCCTCAAGGACTACGTGCAGATCAACATCGGGGCCCTGCAGCTGTGCGCCAACCACCGCATCCTGCAGATCATCGACGTCTGCCAGGAGGCCGAGAAGGACACCAAGTGAGCATCCTGCCATTGGCTGCACTCGTTATTAACTAACTAGCCCCACTGACTTCCTTAGCTTCAGAATGAACGTTTACCAGCGTGGCTCATCACACGATAGAGGGGATGCAGGTCGTGTTCAGTTTGTCGCATCATGCTATACAGTGGAACCTCGTTGAGTTAGCTCTTTTGTTTTTCGTGCTGTCAATGTGTTCCCAGGTAATCCCGTTTCCTGGAAAGTGCATGAAAAAAATTTGCCTAATCCGGGTTGTATTACAAGTTTAGCAACCAATAAAAGCTGCACTAACGCCCCACCGCAGTGGCTCAGTGGTTATGGCGCTCGGCTGCTGGCCCGAAAGACGGGGGTTCGATCCCGGCCGTGGCGGCTGAATTTCGATGAAGGCGAAATTCTAGAGGCCCGTGTCCTGTACGATGTCAGTGCACATTAAAGAACCCCAGGTGGTCGAAATTTCCGGAGCCCTCCACTACGGTGTCCCTCATAGTCTGAGTTGCTTTGGGACGTTAAACCCCAATAAACCAAATCAAAAGCTGCACTAACGCATGGGTAGGTCGAGCCTGGGGACGCATGACAAGCGGTAGTGCAGCAGCAGTTAGCTGCTGAGGCTGCTTCTCCACGGGGCGCACATGCAGTGGGGAGAAGCATCTTAAAGACTCTGCCAGTGCAGTTATGAGAGCAAGTCTAGTCTGCTGGCACGTGCAGCATTCAGCGTCGTGGCTTCTCTGCAGTGCATAACTGCGATGGGGCCAAGCCTTAAAATAACAACAAATGACAGTGACAGTAAGGAGGTTTGAGCTACTTTAGGTGTTGCTGGTCTGGACTGGGTACGTTGTGAAGTTTTCTTTATGCTAACAACGGTGAACATGCAGGTAAAAGTCTACATGCTCTCAAAAGCTTTTCAAAAGAAGACTTGGTGCCTACAAGCATGGACAGGCCTGTTAAGTAAATGGAAGCGTCTACAAAAGGCTTTGTACTTCGTTCTTGAGTGACCTTTAGGTGGTTAAGATGGTACTGTTTGGTGGTTAATACGCTTTTTTTCTCAATTTTTAAAAATCTTATCAACAAGGTTCTGCTGCATATAATACCATCTCATATCATGTTTTGTCATTGGCTTCCTAAGCTACAGTGTGTATTATATTTAGAAGTTTGACGAATTACATATTAGAGGGAATGTTGGTTGTGTTCATTTTATCCACATTCAGAATTATATACAGTATATTCATTGATCATTACTTAAGTGTCATCAGATTTGCGAGGTACTGTACCCCTTAAAGGTATTTGTTGTAAGCTGAAGGGTACATTTTCTTGAGAAATTGTCAAATCAGTGTGCTGCCTCAGTCTAGCACCTCTCAAAAATGCATCAAAACACGCGCCCATTTTGAGTGCCTCCAGATTTCCAAACCTGCGATCATAGCGCAGTCAGTTTGATCTCATTTGAGAGAGCGGTCTGGCTTTCTGTTAAAAAGTGGAATCCTCTGCATCGAACGTAGAAGTGAAACCTGCCTGGTACCGCACTAACTTCACCAGAAGCAGTTCCAAAGTCAGAAGCGGTTGGTCTACAGCACAGACGAATGAGGAGGTGAAACCTGAGCTATGGGTAAACAAAAGGTGAAGGCAGGTTATACTTAGCTGCACAGGCATGGTTATACTTACCCGCAGTCAGCACAGTGCTTTGAAAAACTGTGTGGTTTAGGCTGGACACTCAAGGCGGGAGATGTGGGGTGCAGACTGGGTAGTTAGTTGCCTTACTGTCTTTCATTTCATTTATTGTTTCCTTAAAGGCCCGAGGGCATTACATAAGGGGGGACATGTTGGTTTACGTCGGCGAAAGTGATGGGAACATGCATAAGAATAAGAAACAAACAAAGATACAAACAAACATAACAGGGGTTGTAGTGATGTCAGTGTTTCCCAGCAGGTGATGCATCACTCATTAAAAATATATCAGACAAAGCGTTAGGTGATTAAGTTGGGCATTTTTCGTTTATGGAAGGGTTGTTTAATACTTGGCTCGCAGTTTTCTCAGTTTCACATTTTTCTACGTAGTTCGCGTAACGGCACTCGGCAAAGAGTTTCTGCAAATGTGGGAGTGTCTGGATTGTGACTGGTGCCTTTTTTTTTCTCTCTCTCTCTCTTCCCTCACCCCGCACGCGCGAGCGAGCGGCATTGCGCGTGCGTGGCTCATGCACCCTGGCGCCTGCTTTCGGCGTGACGGCCTGGTCCTCGCACCCGCCTCAACCGTTTTGACGGCCCGAGGGGGTCAGGCGCTGGAGGCGGAATCATCCTTCTACTTCCGGCCCCGTCCCCCTCACTGTGTGCCTCTGGGTGCGAGCCAGTCCGCCACTATAGGCAGTTGTTGTTTTTTTTCCCCTCTCCGCACACTGATTTTTGTTCATTTCTCAAGGGGGGCACTCCGGCTCGGTTGAGTTAGTTTCACTCCCCTTGCTCTGAGAAAGAGCCACGGTTCTTTCTTCCCTCTGAATTTACAAAGCAGTTAGGGTTTCTGGCGTACAGCGTGCAGTTCTTGCACTGCCCTTGAAGCAGTTTCAAACATCACGTGATTAGTGGCAGTGGAACCCAAGGTCTTAGTGTTGCTGGTGCAGACAAGGCCGCATTGAGCCAAAGGAAAGGAATAAAATTGCGCAAAGGGATTGAAGAAGAAAACGCAAGAGACGCAAGGACAGTCCTCATGTCTCTTGCGTTTTCTTCTTCGATCCGTTTGCGCAGTTTTATTCCTTTAATTGCTGTTATGAACCAACTCGCCCAGACGAAAGTGCTTACTCAACCAAAGAGGATGCCAAAGATCCCCACTCAGTGGCATTGTGCAGTAGGAGTTCAGTGTGTTGGACAGTCAAGCCACATAGAAGCACAGATACAGCACTTGGCGTTGACAGTATGCTAGCGGAGTTGGTTCTTCTAGATTTCCGTCGCCTAGCTAGATTTTACCACTTATTGCTGCGTCACCTGAGCCCATCACTCCAGTGGCCATTTGCAGCAGTGACTTGTGCCAGTTTTCACTGTTGGGTTTCACTGCTTGCATCGGAGGCTGTCTTCCACATCAGTTACGGCATAACTTTAGCAGCGCATGAAGTGAAATTCAACTGTGACGGAAATGCAGCTCCAGTTAAGGAAAGCATGCAGGCCGTACCGAACTGGCCATTTCTCTGCGCAGTTAACTGATGGCTGTTATGGGCTTGGGCAGTTCAGGAGTGACTTGTTGTGGGAGTGCTCTCCTTGACGTAATTTCCAACTCCGTGACTGCGTGGTCTGCAATGTGCCTTGGGAGAGGCACATCGTTAATTACCCCCTCGCTTCGTCGCCATCGGGTCTTCGTCCGGGTCATGACCTAGCTGTTGCTCTTTCCAGGCTCTTCAAGCTGCTGCAGGAAATTATGAACGAGCGCGAGAACAAGGTGCGTCTGTGAGCGGCAGGTCGGGCTCCGAACTCCGCCAACTTTTCTTTTATTACCATTATTCCTTCTTCTTTTCCTTCTTTCTACTGTTTTAAGATTCTTGTCTCCTCTTTCTTTTTTTATTTAATTATCCTCTTGTCATTTGCTTTTTCCTGAAAATGGAACACTGGCACCGAGATTTGGTCTTCTGGAAATAGCTGTGGTGGTGCACCATTTCTAGTCGGTCCACTGGCTATTTTTAGAAATCCAAAGTGAGCACGGGTGAGGCCTTAGTTGCTCATCTAGGAAAGTTTTTTGTTTGCACAGTAATATTTGCGAAATTCATTTGAATTAAACCACAGGATTAGCTTTCAGCTCTGTTCCGTGGCCTCTGTGATAGTTAGAGGTTAAGCTTGCCTGCATGTTCTCGTTCTGTAGGCCTCTTGCGCATTAACTAAGTCCTGTACATGCTGGGGTTTATCACAGGGACATTAAAGCATAGGTGAAGTGTGTTTCGTCTTGGCCATAAATGTTAACATACTGCAATGAATTGACAGAGCGAGCCAAAAACACCATGGCATGCTCTTAGCACCCTCAGTGGAACTCCGTGGGGTGGAGTGGGCAAGGCTGTCCTGTCAAAATTGCTGCATGCATGGCGACATGGTGCCAGTGTTCGGCCTTTCTCTGTCCTTGTAGCCGCGGGAGGCAGCGAGAATCGTGGGGGAGGGGGAGCCAAAGGCACTCGGGGGTCGCTTGCCAGTTTTCTTTCCGCAACCGAGAACGTCCGTCGTCGCAATGGCCAGCACGTCCGCAATCGACCACCCCCCTCCCCAGCGCTTCCGTTCGGTCCAGCGAGCTTCAACGACCACGCTCTCGTGCGCCGCGGGGCAGTTGGCGGTGTTGCCCTGTCTGTCAGGGCTGCCTTGGCAGTTACGAATGTACAGTTTGCCGCTTCGTGAAGTTTGTTTGCAGGCTTTGTGGAATTGGCGTATTGTATTGGATTTGTGAACTGTCATAGCTATCAGATCAGAAAGAGCCGTGTAAGCAAAGAAGTCGAGGCGTCTTTGCAAGGACTGATGGCGTCCTGGCAATAAAAACTATTCTTCAGAACATGGCGGTCACATGGATATTGGTGAACTGTTTGTTATGCAAGGTGATCTGGGAACAAGGCAGCTGGTACAGTCGTGACACTTCACAGTCGTATAATGGATCATGGCACTAAAACAAGACAGCACAACATAAGCGGGATGTCCTTTTGTGGGAATATATACCGGCGATAGTCGCGTCGCAAACCCAGTTGCCGAAGAATGTTCAGCGCCGGCCGAAATTTAGGGGGGGTGAAGCCCTGCCCCGTGGCAACGTGAGCCCGCCAAGAGAGAGAGCAGGAGAATGCGCGTCGAGTCTCGTGCTGCAGTTTTCGTGAGCGCTCCCCCCTGTCACGTTGCAGACCATAATATTTGCCGAGACCAAGCGTAAGGTGGACGAGTTGACGCGCAGGATGAGACGCGACGGTTGGCCGGCCATGTGCATCCACGGAGACAAGTCTCAGCCCGAGAGAGATTGGGTGCTCGGAGGTGAGTTCGCCCCCCCATCATCGTCCACCGGCCTGCCCGTCATTGATCTCTCCACCCAACTTGCCCGCCCAGTTGCATTTTATGTGTTAAAGGGCAACTGAAACGGTTTTAGAATTAGATGAGTTTAAGGTTGCCAAATGTACAAAATGTGCAGGTAAAGCCTGTGAATTCTTTTTGCTCTAGCGTTTGAAATGGTGGCGTAATCGCCGAATAAAGTCATTGTCGGCGTTCAGCTTCTCTGAAGTGCACAGCGACGGGCAGAGGCCCCGATAATGACGTCACGTATGACGGCACTGCGTTTCCAGTGAAGAAACGGTTATTCCATGAAAGAAAACCGACGCCATCGAAGGTGAAGCTCGCGATGCATTGTTCGGCGCCATCTGACGATGCACAGCAGCAAGCATGTGTAAACCGCGAACATCTGAAATTTCGGCAACAATGACGTCACTGCCGAGTTTCCTCGCACTCCTCCAACGTAGTGAGGAGAAGCCTAAACATAGTCGCGGTTTTAATCGACGATTATGTCACCATTTTAAATGCTACTGCAAAAATACTTTGCATGGTTTATCTAGAAGCTTGATAGATTAAAATTCTTGAATAACCTCGAATTATCAAAAAACCGTTTCAGCTTCCCTTTAAAAGCTTCAGGTAAACGCATGATCGGCGCATTCTTCTAGAAAAAGCATTTAAGGCAAGTTTGTCAAGCCGTACAGCACTGACGTTGCAAGCAGAACAGCTGGGCAAAGAGGCCCGTTCTTTGATGGCACAGTGTTGCCTGGAGCCTTCTCTAACCAGCTGCCTTGCGTTATTCGGGCGAGCTTGTGTGGACAGATCAGTGGTGGTTGCCTTCTGCTGCAAAGGAAGCACTGTCAGCGCAAGGCATTGTCAACTGGCACCTGCTTCAGCGGCTACCTGTGCAAGAAGGACAGCATGTCTGCACGATGGTCCTCTTTTGTTTTGGTTTTTCCTCCTTGTTCATCTTGCATGTCAGCTGCAGTACATGACTTGATATCAGTGGCTTTCGTGAGGAAGGTGTTTGAACACAGTACCCGGAATTGGCAAAATTAGCATGATGCACGAGATGTGACGAGTGTGTCGGTGCTCGGGAAGCATATTAGTAGTTTCTTCGATGTTCAGTATGTCTTGTTTAGTCGGTTATACAAGTAGTAGAAGTATTGCGGTGTAGCCTGATAATTGTCTGCATGGCAGGGCAGTAGCAGCAGGCTTACGAGGTATATTATTCACACCGTCAGTGTCTAAGATGTCATGTTTTCTCGCGAACAGAGTTCCGAAGTGGAAAGTCTCCGATCTTGGTCGCCACTGATGTTGCCGCCAGAGGATTGGGTGAGTAGTCTCAGCAGGATGGGTGAAAACTGCAGGCGTGCATTCCTGTAGTGGGGAGGCTTCGGGATTTCATGGGTCTAATGCTCCACAACACGTGAAACTGCGTCCTCACGTCCAAACACAACATGAAGACTGCAGGCTCTTAAGATGGATGCCGCGAGAGATGCCAAAGTGTGGCGGACAAAGGCGGGGTTGGCGACGTGGCCGCGGAGCGGATTGGTCGGGCTCTCGCAAGATGCTGCCGCTGGCAGCGCGGAGGCTGTTGATTCAGGGGCTTAGGCCTCATTTTGTCTGTGTGTGGCTTCCCATTGGCAGGCACACACTGCTGTTGTGTGGCCATTAATGTATTAACGTCACTGGGCGGGGTTCATTGTCTTAATTGTCGTTGCCGCGTGTGGTGGGCGGGGCTTCTTCCTCCCCGTGGTGGTTTCGAAAAAAGCGGCTCCTGTTCTTGTCTCTTCTCTCTTTCAGAGGCACCACCGTAAACAGAAGCGAGCGAGCGAGACGGAGAGGGTCTCGCATTGTGCAAAATGGTGCCTCTGTGTCGGTACGACCGCGGGCGCGCGCACTTGAACTCGAGACGATCACGGAGCACGCCCCCCGCCGCTGCCCCCTGGTGGCGTTGCGGGGAGACTCGGAGGAAGGACGCCGCTGCCGCTTGTCACATGGGCGGGGCCTGGCCCGGCCGGCCGCTCTGCACTTAAGAAAAAAAAGAAAAAATAAGGCCCGCGAAAACCCCACCGCCCGAAGGAGGCCGAGGGCGCCGCCGCCGCCGTCTTGAAGCGAGGAGGGGGGCGGCGCTTCGCCCTCGCCCCTTGGCCACACGAGGACGTTGGCCCCACACTGCGGTGGGCGGGGCCGCGCCCCGGACCGCCCCCGGCATTCTCGCCCGCCTCCTCATGTGGGGGGTAGGGCCAACTGCACTGGCCCGACACCAGAGCAGGCCTTGACAACGGGGGCCTTTATGGGCCCGGCTCCAAGGAAGCAGCTTCAGAGAGGCCTTCGGCGGAGAACTAGAAAACCATCGCACCTGCTTAGCAGAGGATCCTTGAAGCGAAGGCACGATGCTGCGTTTCTCCCTAATGCTTGACCATACAGCCTGCTAGAGTTGTTAGGCCATCACTTACGAGAACAGCGCTCGATAGGGGACTTGGCTTATCTGTGTTGCCATCCGAAAGGTGTGCTTACCTGTGGTTTTCGGCGAGGCAAACCAGCGCGCTCATTACGAGGGAGAGGTTGGCATTGCGTGCGTGCGTTGGCTGGCAGCGGTGAGGTGTGGAGAGAGTGTGGCGGCGTAGAGGCGAGCGAAAAACGGAGGGGCAGCCCCCAGAAAAGGGGCATCCTGCTCCCACGAGGCCAGGCCCCGCCTGCTGCCGCAACCCGACAGTGTTGGGTAGGGGCACGCACCACGGCCGGCGTCACCCAAGCCCCCCCGCCACTGGTGTCGAGTTGGCGCAAAGGCGTTGGTACCCCGCCTCGTCTGTGTGGCGGGTGCCTCTCCACCATTCTCCAGACTGCCTCCTTCGCACGCTGAGGACGGAAGGAAACCACAGGTAATGACGATCTGGGCCTCTCGGCTGGGCCCTACCCGGCCACAGTCATAGGCCAGCGCACGAGTGCTTTCTAGAGTTGGCGTAACGCACTGACAGGAGGGTAGGGTGGTGTCATAGTTTTGACTGCCCGTGACGCAGTATTAGAGGCTTCCGTTTTTACAGAGAGTTAATTTTTTTGGTCCAAGGCTTAACTGATCTCGTAAACTAACTAGGTCCTTAGTTATGCTGGGCAGTGTTCTTATTTACTGTCTTCATGATGCAGTGAGGCAGTCGTATCAAAGACGCTGTTAATGAGGGAAACACTGGGTGAGAATTCGAAATGAGAAATCTCTACAGTTGAATACAACTCAAGAACTAAGGACCCCCTTCCAGCCAGCGGCGTCGGCCGATTCTCATGGCCCTGCTAGTGTGACAATGCAGGGAGTGGCCGATGAAAAGGCATAGTCCCCTTCCTGCATTGTCCGCCACTCCCTGCATTGTCACACTAGCAGGTTCGTGAGAATCGGCCGACGCCACTGGCTGGAGGAGGGTCCTATGACGGAGAAAAGCCGCTGCGTTCTTGAGTTGTATCCAAATAGTTGTGGTTGCTACCCCGAGCGGAGCAGCACATCAGGCACATAAATGTTTAGCCGCCGATTTTCCAGAGTGGTTGTTTTATACAGAATTTCCAGCAAAGATCTTGGCTTTTGGGATGGTACTTAGCAGAGGTTCTCTCAGATCATGAATGGCAGTTTAGCAATACCCCTCAAGAGAAAAGTATACAACAGCTGTATCTTACCGGTACTCACCTATGGGGCAGAAACGTGGAGGCTAACAAAGAGGGTTCAGCTTAAGTTAAAGATATACGCAGCGAGCTATGGAAAGGAAAATGATGGGTGTAACGTTGAGAGATCGAAAGAGGGCGGAGTGGGTGAGGGAACAAACGGGCATTAATTATATCCAAGTTGAAATCAAGAGGAAGAAGTGGGCTTGAGTAGGGCATGTAATGCGAAGGCAAGATAACCGCTGGTCCTTAAGGGTAACCGTGTGGATTCCAAGAGAAGGCAAACGTAGCAGGGGACGGCAGAAAGTTAGGTGGGCGGATGAGATTAGGAAGTTCGCGGGGATACGGTGGCTGCAACTGGCAAAGGATGGGGTCAGTTGGAGAGACATGGGAGAGGCCTTTTCCCTGCAGTGGGCGTAGTCAGGCTGATGATGATGATGATTAGCAGAAAGTTTTGCCGCAACATTCTTGGGTGTGTAGTCAGTGGAGAAGGCTTTCCCAGCATTCGCTTTTGCGATTTCAAGAGTTATATTTGACTTGGCTGCATGAGGTTATACTGTTGGCTTATTTATTTACAGATATCTAGCATGGAAGGTAACTCTACCTGTGAAAAAAAAATGCGTTTTGTAGCTACTGGGCAGGTACTGATTTCCAAGGTCATTCTTTCTAGAGAAAAACTGATTTAAAGGCTTGTACACCTCATCAGTGAGTTGGATACCTTTCTCGGCTGTCTGACGTGGCTTGAGTACTGGTTCAGTTTTCGCTTCCCTGGGAAAAAAAAAAAGTTTGGAATGCACAGAGTAGCTTACAGCTAGCACGAGCTGTAACCGCCTCGGACTGATTCAGTGAAGAAAGTTATATGGTGGGGAAATGCGCAGGTTGAGAAGTAGTGAAACTCTTAAAAAGTAGCTTCCATGCGCCTGTCTGTTAGGACTCTCAGAGACAGCCTTGTCAAACCTTCGTGAACTTAATGGGAATGGTTTGTAAACAGCCTCTGCAGTGGTCCATTGGCTGTTCAAGCATTAGCATGAATCTTGTGTAACGGGCCGCTCAGCAAAGTAGTATGGCTTTGTGTTAGTGTTGCTGTCTGCTGTTTGCTTTTGCGGTCATCATAGAAATGGACTTCAAGAGGCAAGGATCCTTTTTTTTTTGGCAGGCCGACACTTGCATTGGATGTGTCACTGCTGTGACTACTGCCCTAGCTCTGTCAGAGGCAACTTCCTTTGCAGAACAAGAGAGCTGCGAGAGGCATGGAAAAGAGCGCTATTGGAACATGAGAGTAACTCACCTGTGTTCGTTAGCGTTGAAAAGTCGTAGTCATAGCACGGTGTCATAGCTAGTCGTGGCGTGCTTGGCAGCCTATTGGTGTGCAAGTATTAAGTTTTCTTAACCTTTAGTAAAAATTTTGGTACAAACTGAAGGTGCTTTTTGAGGCTAGTGCAGAGCCCAGGAAACATTGCTGTTTGAAAACCTCGTAGAGTGAAGTATGCGCTTTGATAGGTAGCCTCCTTTTCTTGTCTGTAGTCTTGAAAACTAATTTATTAACTAGTTACTTTTTCTTAAGTCATCAGTAAAGCAATTGTGGAATTGCTGTTAAAATTCTAAAAAAAACGCGAAAATTTCCATACCTAGCACCATTGTTTAGCTTACCCAATCCTGGTTCAAACAGGCTCACACTACCAGATTCTACTCATGCATATTCAGGAGCAGCATTTCTTGATGGCTGTCATGAAGCAATGCTCAAGGTTGTAATTCGTTGAATGAGAATGCCTATGTTTACTTACTCCGGTATTAGTGAGCTACAGCAAACTATCGATTGGCAATCATTGAATACCAACTGCCTGCAGTTGACGCTTCATGTCTAGGAGAATGTGATACGGTGTAGTCTAACGTTTGAAAAACAAGACCACCATGCATTCTTGTTCTAATAGTCTTATCTGTATTCACTGATAATAGCGCTTGTGCACTGCCTAATATTAAGCAGCTTCAGTTCAGATTAAAAATTGCAGGGATGACTGTGTCACTTGTGAACTAAAACAGGAGGTGATATGCAGATGTCGTATATGCGGTGGTGTGAATCGTTATTGGAGGCACCATGCCACCTAAGTAGCGAGCATATTCGAGCTACACCAGCTAGTACTGGTCCTTTGGACAGTGTTTTATGTTGCTCAGCATAGCTCGCGAGTAGATTCATGCAGTTTACTGTGGCTAGAGCTCTTCGGGCTCAAGAAACCTAAGCGTGACCACTAGTTTGTCTTGGCTTTTGTTGAAACTGCCATGTTTATGTAGTTACGCTAATCACATCAGCTGAAGTTGACTGCCTCCAATATTGTTTTGTTGCTGCTGCTACGCTGATCATCACTTTTTCAGAGACAAAACTTGTACAGTGGTCACCTGAGATATTGATAGAAAATGCGCTGGAAGCTTGGGCTGTAGTCCTAGATCGCTGTTGCCGAGTTGTAACTTAAAATTCTCAGAGGAGCACGTTGTCTGAGGTAAGTTGTCAGTGGACACTTTTCAGCCTCTTGTGTAATGTGGGGACTGGATTCTTATAGGGACAAACATGCAAGCTTGAAAAAAATTTTATCATGTCATGTCTTTAAAGGGCAGAAACCTCTTGCTACTTGCAAATAGTAGCCCAGGTGAAATTACTATGCACTTACGTGTGAATTTGGCCATAGTATAGCCAGTCGGTGGTAGGTAGTTATGTTAGCGGCACAAACTCGGACAGCATTGGTCGTCCCTGCAAGTCTCTCTTCCGCGTCACTGAAACGTCTTGGAGCGTTTGGTGGTTTAAAAAAATGCTTCTTCTGTATATCACCCTTACAAGTAAGCCCTATTTTCATAATGCGAAGCAGTCATTTTCTTCCGTTATCCCTCTATGGCAGCACCTTTCATGGCCTGTTCCGTTGAACTTGAGGGCACTAATACTGAGCTGCGTTTACATAGAGGAGGCCGTTTGTACGGATTGAGTTCGCAGATCTTGGCCACAAGACTTAAAAGTTGCAGCTTTAGGTCTTCGTACACTGAACTTAAGCACAATTCTACACAGCCTTACAGCAAGCCGCATCTTCGCTGCAATAGCATGTGCCGCTAAATCAGGGAGGTTGCTGATCTTCCACCTCCCCCCCCCCCCCCCCCCCCTTCCACTCCTTTTCCCCCCTCTTTCCTGGCCGTGCTGATGAATGGCAGACGTGGACGACATCAAGTTTGTCATCAACTATGACTACCCCAACTGCTCGGAAGACTACGTGCACCGCATTGGGCGGACAGCGCGCTCCAACAAGACGGGCACGGCCTACACCTTCTTCACGCCGGGCAACTCCAAGCAGGCCCAGGAACTCATCTCCGTACTCAAGGAGGCCAACCAGGTGGTAAACCCCAAGCTGTACGAGATGCTCGAGATGTCCCGCTCCTACGGAGGACGTGGGGGTGAGTTGTGCCCGTCTCCTAGTACTCTACCCTCCTTCAGTGTGCTGTATCATGTCAGATAGTGACAGCTTATCCGGATCATGAGAGGGAGATAACTAGAAGAATAAGAATGGGGTGGAGCGCATATGGCAGGTTCTCTCAGATCATGAATGGCAGTTTACCAATATCCCTCAAGAGAAAAGTATACAACAGCTGCATCTTACCGGTACTCACCTATGGGGCAGAAACGTGGAGGCTAACAAAGAGGGTTCAGCTTAGGTTAAGGACAACGCAGCGAGCTATGGAAAGAAAAATGTTAGGTGTAACGTTAAGAGATCGGAAGCGGGCGGAGTGGGTGAGGGAACAAAAGTCGGTTAATGACATCCTATAGTTGAAATCAAGAGGAAGAAGTGGGCTTGGGCAGGGCATGTAATGCGAAGGCAAGATAACCGCTGGTCCTTAAGGGTAACGGAGTGGATTCCAAGACAACGCAAGTGTAGCGGGGGCGGCAGAGACTTAGGTGGGCGGATGAAATTAAGAAGTTTGCGGGGATACAGTGGCCACCGCTTGCTCAGGACAGGGTTAATTGGAGAGATATGGCAGACGCCTTTGCCCTGCAGTGGGCGTAGTCAGGCTGATGATGATGATCATCATCATCATGTTTAGGCAAAGCCTTCAAGAACTAAAACAAGCTTTATCTTCCTCGGTGACACATCCTAACAGTGATGACTACAAGCAATCAATGTCACCATCTAATGCAGCATATTGTAATCATGCACCAATACAATATATGCAGCTGCACTGAATTACTGTGGTCTTGCTTTAAGTTGGGATTTGCACCTGAAATGTCAGGTGTTGTAATGTGTAACAAATTACTGCTGGAACCACCAAGTAAACTAAGATGTACAATGCTCCTTAAGAAAGCTGGCTATGACTGGCAGCCAGTTTCGCAGTAACCAACAGCTGCGTTCGTTAACTGTGCTTGTGCAAAGTCTGTTTTGCAGGCCAAAGCTTAGCTGGTGTTAAAGTACACATCGTTTCCTCCATATAACAAAACATTCAACTTTGCCCAGAAAAGATTCGTGCAGAGCATCGGCTCTCTTGTCTAAACCTTGGAGCTGAAGAAAAATAACCGTTTTGAAAAATGCGGAAAAAACTATATTTATGTGCTAACATCCGGGATGTGGCTAGATGAGAGATCTTATATGTTTGCCCCTTGTTGAGTGCAAGTACTATAGTATGTTGAGCCACTCAGCTGTGCATTTGCAAGAGTCAGAATTGGTTGTCTGGCCCCATGGTTGATGAGAGGTAAGGGAGTGATACATATAAGCCTCATTCTGAAGTGCTATAGTTTGCTTGCAGCACCAGGGGTTATATGGAACCATATTGAACCTGGCAAAGGCATAGATAGGTGATCAGTTGCTGTACAACTTCCAGTGCTTGCTAAGGTGTTGTGCCACTAGTCTTACTGACGCAATTTATTGCCTCTCCTCGTTGCAGGGCGCAACCGCTGGCGCACCTCAGGCGGCGGAGGTCGCCGCAACGACGACTACGACGACGACCATCGGCGCAACCGTTACGCCACCGGTGCCAATGCCTACAACCCGGGCAACAATGACTACACGACCTCCAACAACTCGGACCTGCCCAACAGCAACTACGGATACGGCATTTCGACCACCAGCCAGTCATCGCACCACTCGTCATCGGGCACCAACTCGGCGCCCACGGCGAGCATGGCACAGATGTCGGGTGGCGGCGGCGGCGGCTCTGGGACAATGATGGCAATGACACCCATGGGACACATGGCCCCAATGACGCCAATGATGGGACAGATGGGGCACATGATGCCCGTCATGCACATGGCCAATGGCCAGTCGTACATGATGGCACCCATGGGACAGCAGGGCATGCCACAGCAGGGTGGACAGCAGCAGCAGCAGCAGCACTCGGGGCAGCAGCAGCAGCTTCCCCATGGACTGTTGGCCCCACCGCCCCCTCCCCCACCACCACCGGGCGTCAATGGCGCATGGTAGACACCTCCGCGCTGGCTACACCAACATTTTAGTTTTTTTTTTTTTTACCTCCCAGTTTTTAGATGTACAGGCGAAATTTGCGAGAGCTGTGGTGGCTCTGGTTCTTTGCGCTGTTTATTTGCAGAGAGAACGGTGCACTTCCGTTTAATGATGCGTCGTGCATTCCGTGAAACGGTGCACTTCCGTTCAATGATGCATCGTGCATTCTGCGAAATTCAGACATGTTCGTGAGCATGTGAGAGGTGCTCATAAGTTGCTGTCCTTGCACGGATAGCCGTCTGCCCTGGAGCTCCTTTTTTATATCTTTTTAGGGAACTGGGACTGGAAAGTAAGACTTCAGTCCTGCGACTCCTGTAAAGGGTCAGCGGTTTGTGAGGGACAACTTTGACTTTGTAACGTCGGCAACTTGCACCGGTAGGAAAACAGCCCTTCGAATGTTGCAGCGGTCACAGGAGCATCTGTGCCGGAGTGCCCAGACAGTCGCTGTGCTGCCCTACCTTGGTTCAGCAATGCAGCCAGCTTGAGATGGCGAACAAGCCGTTGCTGCTTTCCATTTCTTGTGAATGTTACTTTGCAGCACCTACTTTATGTCTCGAAACAAACTGGGCACAAAAAGTCTGTTGCCGACAGTTCCTTGCATTGCACATAGCGTTTTTGCTTTCTCTTATTTATATAGTAGTGCATGGACTGCGAGCTGAATGTTTTTTTTTTTTGCAATAAGATGGCGAAGGAATCGTGAAACCCTATTTGAAAGCACCTGTTGGACGAAGACAAGTCCCCTTGTTGAAATGTTGGCTCAAGCAACCTGAGGTTTTCCCCTCCCTTGTTCATTTTGTGATCGCCAAGGACCATCTACCACACCCTCTCTCTACTGTTGGACTTTTAGCAAGACAAGACAGCCAATTGTCCGATCACAGTTGCTGGAAGTGCTGCAACTGATTGTTCTTGTCAGTGGCACTTTATCTTGAATGCCGAGAGATTCAGGAGAAGAGGCATGTTTTTGTGTTTTTTGTTATTTTAAATTAGCGCTGGAGAGGCACTTTTTAATCTTATTTGCCTCATCTGCCATGCATGTCTGAAGTTTGCTTCAGCCTGAAGCTTTGACTTGCTCGACTCTGTGACAATACATTTATACAAGCTGTTTATGAACTTGGCCAGAGGTTTGCTAGTTCAGTCGTTTTTTTTTTTGTGCGTGTGTGTGTAGGCAAGTGGTACCTAGTTCTGAAATTTTTCATGGCATAAAATCATGCCTCTACTGTCTTCAGCATTGTTTTTTTTTTCATTATTTTCGTACATTTGCAGTATATGTTAATGATAACTCGAGTGCTGCTGTATGCATGCAAGGGCGTGGGAGCAGTGACGACAGTCTATTGCTTTTGAACAGCACCTGTAATTACTGTATTTTTGTTGCATACAGTTTTACTCTTGGAACTTCTCATTTCGGAATATGCCACGTTTTCTTTGCTAGGCTGGTTAGCTTTAGCTGAGCTGAGCATTATCATTGTTGGTCAGAAATGTAAAAATTGTCGTGCCACTAAAACCCACCAGCTCGTACAACTTGGCTTTGGCATCTCTCACCGTACGGGCCATCACCGCCACCAAACCTTTGTTCATCTTTTCACATTGTGGCCACATGTTCTGTATGCATTGGCCGCGTAGATTTTCATTTCAGTGCTTCACCACGAGTACCTTGAAGTTTGCGTTCAAAAAGTGACCATATGTATCGCAATATGCCCCCTGGATTCATCTTTGTCATATTCAAAGATTTGTCATAAATGGAAGCCCCATGGACATATGCTGCGCCCTGTAACCTCTTTTATCACCTGTGGCATCGATGCCGAAATAAAACTTCTGTGGTGAAAACCATCTGCATTGTTTTCTTGTGCAAAGATCTGCAAATGACATCCACGTGGTCAAGCATGCAGGCATGCATGCACTCGCATATCTCGTAGAACCCAGAAATCTAACCTTAAGTTAAACTTCAATTCTGCCAAGCAGTTGAAGCCATCGAAGCCACAAGGACGGATACAAACGTGTACAGCAGTGACTTATTGAGATGGTGCAGGTGCAAGAAAAATGCTGGTGTGTGCACAATGCTAGTACCTAGTTCCAAGTGTAGGAAGTGAGGCTAGCGCTTGCAGTAGCGCATAATTGGTCAAAGGTATAACTGCGCTTTGCATGGAATGAGACAGTCTTCTCTAGCCACAACTGGATAGTGCCAAGTGTGCCCAGTGAAGATGTGAATACTTTAGCATCTTGCAAGTCTGTCCTCTGGATTTGCTGTCGAGTCTAGCTGCAGGACACTTGTACCACTGAGGTTCTAATTGGAGTAGACTGGGTAGCTTTGAAGCATTAAGGGACATCACAAAGCAAAGTGGCCAATTCTATACGGCGAGGCGCTAGGCTGGCGGAGACATCGAAAATGCGGGGTTCTGCATCAAACTGAGCGCCAGCCAGGCGGAGTCGAGCCACGGAACGGTGTTCTGCAACGTAAGTGGGGCACAAGGCAAGGATGAGCAATCGCGAAATGAGCAGATTCGTTGCATAGCAAAGATGACAGCGAAGACAATCGCTAACCAATCGCAATACGAACGGGTTCACCCAGACTAGCAGTTGACCAAACGCGAGACGAGCAGGATCATTTCAAAGCAAGGATGAAGCCATGTGGCCGAAAACGAATTGCGAAGTGGTGTTCGGCAACTTAAGTGGGGTGCCAGTCGTGGGTGACCAATTGCAAAACGAGCAGAATCATTGCAACGCAAGGATGATGCAATGTAGGCGAAGACGAATCACAAAATGGTGTTCAACGTAAGCGGGGTGCCAGTCGGGGGTGACCAATCGCGAGTTTTTCTGCAACGCAAGTGGGGGCCAGGCAGAGGTGATGAATTGCGAAATGAGCAGATTCCAAGTAGACAAACGAATCGCGAAGCGGTGTTCTGCAGCACAATTATGTGGGATGCCAGGCAGGGATGACCAATCGCGAAACAAACAGATTCGTTGCTATGTGAGGGTGACGGCAGGTAGGCGAAGACTGTTCGAAAATGTGTTCTGCAGCGCAAGTGAGGTGCCATGGCAGGAGTGGCCTATCGAGAAACGAGCATGCTGATTTGTTGCAACGTGAGGATGATGTAATGTAAACAAAGACTAATCGTGAAGCGGTGATCTGCAATGTAAGTGGGGCCAGGAAGATGTGACCAGTTGCAAAACGTGCAGATTCGTTGCAATGCGACGACAAATTGCAAAGTTCTGTAACGTGAATGAGGCCAGGAAGGGGTGACTAGTTATGGAACGTGAGGACGACATGCAGACCAAGAATTGCAATGCGGTGTTCTGCAATGTGAGTGGGGCACCAGGCAGATTATCAGTCTCAAAACGAGCAATCCGCTACGCAATGACGTCAGGTCTGTAGGCGAGGCCCAATCGCGAAGTAATAGTCTCACATTCTCATTTTAGTTTTTGTTTAGGTAACAAAAAAGCTTTAACAATGAACTGTTTCCTTGTACTACAGAAACTGTGTGGTGGTCTTGATTATGGGGCAAAGCTTCGTTGCATCCAACTATAACAGAGGCTGTATTTTAACAGATGCAGAACTGGGTGGCAGTTATGATGGCTGCAGATTCTCAAGCACAAAGTTCAGATGACTTCCAACAGTTCGCTGAAGATCCTCCATGATGCTAAGCAAAACTTTGAAGTTCTCACGACAGGCCAGCACACCATAAGGCATTGCCAGTGCATCACTGATAGTCTTCAGCACTTGGGTGACCTTCGTGAACATCTCGTTGTCCAAAGGCAGAGTTGTAAGGTTGCAGACGGATGTAAACCCCGCAAGCCAATCGTAGTAAGCTTGGCTCCCAAAGTCGGGCTGATTCACGAAATTGGTTTCGGCTGTGGCGACTTCACAGCCACCAGGGTCATCCTCTTCCATACAATCCACCGGTAGCCCCCTGAGTGAGCGCTGAAGGATGTCGCCTCGATCGACTACCTCCGTTTCCGTGCAAGACCGGCCGCTTACTTCCTGCAGCCTCTGCAACGCATCACCTGCATTGCCTTCATCTCTCGTCGACCCTCCGACAAGGTCTTCAACTTCTCCAGCTTCACTTCTCAGCGGTGTAGTGTTAAAACCGAGCCCTGTCATTGTCCCCTCTTTGTTCAAATGGTGCTGCTCGAGAGGACCTGTACTTCCATCTCCCTCCAGCCTGCCACAAGTCTGCACACCACCAGTATAGGCTGTGCTAACACGAGCGGCTAACCGCTCTTTCAAGAGGTTGTCCCCACTACTTCCAAGCTGGCCCCTCGCGGTGCCAGTGCTACCGCAGCCGTTCCTCTGAGGTAAGGCATCACTGTGATTTTGCACAACGGACTTATCAGATTTCTTCCTCTCGACTCCCGGGGAACCCGCAGTTCTGCAAATCCTTTTCTTATGCGCATGCAATTTCAAGAGCGCCGCGTCGCCGTGGTTCTTCAGCACATGTTCCTTCAGCTGGCATGGACGCTTAAATGTCACTCCGCAATCGGGACAGGCCATTCTTTGTGCTGGGTCGTGCTCTTTCTCGTGGCGCTTTCGGCTCGAGGGAGTCAAAAACAGCTGCTTGCAGATGCTGCATTCAAACTGCCGCCGCTCACTACTATGCGTAAGCCGGTGGCGACTGAGGTCCGAGCTTTGAAGGAAGCTGCGCTCGCAGACATCGCAAACGAAGCGGCCCCTGTGTCGTCCATCATGAGCTGCCAGGTGCTCCTTGAGGTAGTCGAGACGAGCGAACTCCCTGTTGCACTGAGGGCACGGGTGGCGCCGCCTTGTGGCATTTCGGTTGTGTGTTCTCAGATGGCGCCACAGACCAGTGTTTTGTCGGAACTGCTGGCCACAGGTGGGACAGGAGTAGAGCATCTTGCCCTCGTGCCATGCCTGCAAAGTGAGACACCGTAACAAGGTCACCAGAACACTTCAAACTAACGGAAAAAGCTATCAGACCTCAAGCCCCAAATACTACTGGACGAAGATGGTACGGCGATCAGACTTCAAACCGTGCCCTCCCAGCTCAACGGCCGCGCTTCGATGGCAGTGAAATGCATTAGACACTCCCACGCTGTGTGATATTTCAGTACACGCTAAAGAACAATACATGGTCGAAATTAATCCTGAGCTTTCTACTACGACAACTTCTCCGTCATTTAAATGGGTAGTGAAACCAAAATTTTCTTAGTGTGTTCTTGCTTTGGAATGATGTGTAAGACGCTAGGAAACATGGATAACCACATAAAATATACCTACATTAAGTAAATAATATATACTTCAATTTCTTCTCAGCAGTTTTGGTTCACACCATGGCATCCGTGATGTCACCCATGATTACGTGAGGCATTCAAGAACTGCAATTGCCGTTAGTTCATTCGCAGTCATTCTGGCTTCTGCAGTAGGCTTGCATAACAGCTGTAGGAAATAAAAACGACTAAGCAGTGGTAACTGCAGTTTCTGTGTGCCTCACATCACACATCATTCGTACTTGTGACGTCGCAACTGCCGTTCAGGTACTGAGAATGAAAACTGAAACTGCAGAGAAGAAAGTCAATAATACATTATTTACTGACTGCAAACGGATGGTGCATAGTGACTCGTATTTGCTGATGTCTTACACAAAGCAAAAACACACGCCAAAAAAAATATCGTTTCTGCCTGTTTAAAGGGCAACTGCACCACTTTTTGAGAATTCCACGCTATACAAGGATTCAAATCTACATAGACTGTAGGTAAACAATGCCAAATGTTTTCGCGCAAGCATTTAAAATAGTGATGTATTAGACGATAAAATTTTAGGCTTCTCCTCACAGCACCAGAGGAGTGCGGAGAAGCTTGGTGTGAGATCATGGAAGGTAAGATTTCAAATTTCCGCTGCCGTCAACCACACCCTGCCGTACCTCCTTGGATGCTGCCAAACAACCAGCACGCATTGCCTTCAGTGGCGTTGTTTTTTTTTTCCTAGAAAGCAAGCATTTTTGCGTTGGAAAATGCAACGATACCTCCGATGACGTCATGATTTGCACCCTCACTTGGTGCTGTGCACTGCGGAGAAGCTTAAAGGCCATCCCGATTTTAGTCAGCAATTACATCCCCTTTTCAAATGCTAGCCCCAAAAGACTTCACATGCTTTACCTTCAAGTGTCACACATTCGACCCTTTTAAGCTCGTCGATTTCTAAGACCTATGTAGTTGCCTTTTAGCCCCTTCTCCACCCTTTCACTCAGGGCAGGGCTCAGACACCTGGAATAAGTAACACAGTTACTTTGCTTTTCCTTTTCTGATTACCATTCCTACCCAAGATACCCATGAGAATGCCTACAGCAAGGGCTACCTGGATCCAGTGGCTACGTAGCCCGGGCATGTGATCTCCCCGGTCCTCTCAAATGACCTTCCATCACTTGGGACAGCATGGATAACGATAATTGGCCAGGAGGGCCGTGGACAAATGGGCATGGCTTAAACTGGCATGTTTCATTGCTCCAAAAAACAGCAAACGGCGCCACAGCCGTTCTCCCAATGGGCACTGAAACTCTCTTGGACGTCCATGGGACATCTGTGGGACATCCAAGGGAGTTTCAGTGCCTATTGGGCTGAATCCTGCTAGTCGTGTACTAGCTCTCATCGCGTTTAATATGGCTATCTGTTCCTGCTTCCAAGCACTTTCGCACAAACCGCGATAGTTATAGCACAGGTTTTGTAGCTATTCACTTGTGTACTGCAATCACTGATGCTATGACAAGTGCTATTCCTGTCGCGATGATGTAACAAAATGTCGTCGCGAAGCAGTTACCTCAGCATTTGAAGCTCTCACCAGTCGGCACAGACCAAAGTGGACACTTCTGGGATACGGGCTCGGGTGAGAGAGGGAATGTTCTGCCACGACATCTCACGCGCCAGTGCCTTTTGTCCAGATGAAAGCCCGCACATGCAGCCATCACCACAAGACTGCGTCAATATGTCTCAAGGCCTTGCTGTGAAATCGACACTTGATTACTATATGAACTCCACATTAGGGGTTATTTTACTTACCTGATGTTCAGCTAGTGTGAGCCTGCTAGAGAACGTCCTGTGGCACTCTGCACACTCCAACGGTGAGACGGCACCCGCAGCCCCTGTCAAGAAATGCCAGTGACGCATGCACTGCACACAATGCTAGTGACTGGTCTACATAATATGAGCATTACAAGGGCATCATTGGTCAAATGTTTTAGGGGAATCCCCCAAGGTGGAGTAGATTTGTAATAAGGGAGTAATTACTCATCATCATTATCAGCCTGACGCCGCCCACTGCAAGGCAAAAGCCTCTCCAATTAACCCTGCCCTTTGCCAGCTGTGGCCACCTTATCCCAACAAACTTCTTAATCTCATCTGCACACCTAACCTTCTGCCGCCCCCTGCTACGCTTGCCTTCTTTTGGAAAACACTCCGTACGCTTAAGGAGCAGTGGTTATCGTGTCTTCGCATTACATGCCCTGTCCAAGCCCATTTCTTCCTCTTGATTTTGACTATTAACCCGCGTTTGTTCCCTCACTCACTCTGCCTGCGTCCGGTCTCTTAATGTTACACCTATCATTTTTCTTCCCATAGTTCGCTGCGAAAGAAAGAAAAATGAAAGGTGTAACATTAAGAGACCGGAAGCGGAGTAGTTACTCATTGACATCTACCCAAGCGCAGACAACAGCTACAACGAAAAGGTACACAGCTTTCTCGGTGATTTCACAGTTAAAGAAGAATTTGTCCTGGTCCGGGGTTCGAACCCGGGACCATAGCTTCACTGAAGCAGTCGCTCTACCAACTTAACTAACCAGGACGGCAAGCTCATGGTAGGGCGAGAGTGAATTGATCAATAACTCGGAAGTGGGAACAGTGTTGGTCAAATGTTTTAGCACAATCCATAGATCATCTGTATGGCTGCGCCTTGGGTAGATGTCAATGAGTAATTACTCCCTTATTACAAATCTACTCCACCTTGGGGGATTCCCCTAACACATTTGACCAACACTGTTCCCACTTCGAGTTATTGATCAATTCGCTCTCGCTCTGCCACAAGCTTGCCGTCCCGGTTATCTCTGTTGGAGAGCGATTTCTCCGGTGAAGCGGCGGTACCGGGTTCGAGCCCCAGACGAGAATTTTTCTTTAACTGTGTGAGAAAGCTGTATAGCTTTCCCTTGTAGCTATTAGCTGCGCTTGGGTGGATGCCAAAGAGTAATTACTCCCTTAAGGGCATAATTGCAACAGTGAGCGCTGTTATGCCACCAAGACCAGGCAGAGCAGCAATATGTTTCAAAAACTTACTTTTGTCACCTTTGCGCGACATTCTTGCCACTACCAGTTTCTCCGACAGGCTCAGTGGGCCAAGCCAAATACCACTTGCCCGCAACACAGATCATACGGCTGGAATCGGAATTCATTCACTTCACATTCTTCCAAGAAAAATAATTTTCAGCATCTTAGCTTTGCATGCCAGTGTTCGTGACTTTGGAAGCTGTTTACTCTCCAGTGGCAACAGTAAACACACATTTGAGGTACAAAAACACAACAGCATGACCCCATCCTTGCCACTTTGTGGCCACTAGTCAGTATTGCCACGTGACGGTGAAGACAGAAGGGGAAGCGGACACAGAGGAGCGATGTGCTGGCCAGCACAGAACTTGAAACAACTGCTAGTTTGAGCAAAGCAGCGTTCATATGAGGAACAAAAAATTGTAAACTGTAGGGTTTAAAGCCCCGAGGCAACACATGGGCCGTGAAGGATGCTGTAGTGGAGGGCTCCAGATTAATTTAGACCACCTGGGATTCTGCCCTGTGCACTGATGTCCCATAATACACGAGGGTTTTTGTATTCCACCTCAAATATGGCCGCCGTGGCCGGGATCCAACCCACAACCTTGGGATCAAGAGAACAACACCAAAGCCACTAAGTGTTTACAAAAGAAGAGAGATAGCAACGCAGTGGCAGCAACAGCAACATGCATACTTTGTATTTGTTGGAACCAGAATGAACACTGTTCTATTTGAACATACTGCAGAACTTCCTTGCTAACAAGATTGCATCGTCAAGAATGCCCTTAATCAATGTGAAAAATTTATGCGGACAGTCGTGATCATTCAAGAACAATCTGCGGTTACAATGCAGAACACAGACTTGGTAGTTCGGTCACAAGAAGAAACATTTACTCCATGCACCCATGAAAATAAAGTAACACAGAATGAATTAAAAAGTGCGTCATCCAAGCAGAAAGAGCCAAACCTGTATGCGTGAACTGGTGCTTTGTCCTCTTCAGCCTGGAGTCGAAACGACGCCCGCATGTCTTGCAGGGATACTTGCCACCATGAGTGTCCGTGCGCATTTCAGGAGCTGCAGTTTCTGCATAACAGATTGGATTTTTTTTTTCTCTTCACTGTGTGCATGCGAAAATTTGAAATTTCAAATACGAATCAAATATGTTTGTTATTCGGTTCATATTCGATTCGAGAGATTAGTATTCAGAAATGTTCGAATATTGGACAGTGATCGATATCCACCAGCTTTCAAAAATTTGAACCCCGGCAAAGACGCAATACATAGGCAAATTATCCGAAGATCCAGATCAGTGAGTAAGAAAAATGGCACAAAGGCGTCTTCGTTTTTTTTTTCTCTGTCGCTCATCACATGGACTGGTCATATTCAGGTGCAGCTAGGCTTGGACATTATTCGAAATTCCACAAGTGTGCTTTCCCACATATCACACACGATGAGAACAAGACGGCCAGCAATTCGCTTTAAACAATTGCAATTAATGCGAAAGGGGACGGTTTCTTGTTTGATTCTTCCATAATGTGTTTCATATCTAACGCGCACATCTAATGGTGCTCGTCCTGTCCCCCTCACAACTCGTTAAGCTCGAGCTCCACTACCTCGTTTAGGCAAACTGTGATAGGCGGACAAGCCCACTCGCAGAATTTCGCATGGAGCTCCCAAGTTGAGGTGCTACCAGCAGGGCAAGTGATCTTGTAAATATCCCGCCTATCGCACGGTGCACTGCAGCCCATATGTCTCCAACATGCACGTGAGGGCAGGCATGATGACGATAGGAGGGCTTCTGCCATTAGGTCAAGAAACAGCCTGGCCGAGCATAGTTTTGGTTTATGAGCTCTGCTGTCAGCACACGGCGACAGCGGCTCTTGGCTGCACTTTTGCCAGCCATTCAAACCCATCCGCGTGCCACTTTTTGACGCTGACTGGCGCGTCACTAAGGTCATTTCTTGTATTTAAAAGCTGTCTAGCTCTTCTGATGCCAATGTTCATTACCCTCGCTTACATTGACGTTGTTCTTCCCGCACGCCGAAACTGCATCCTCGTCATGGGCCGTTCGCTGTTAGTGCGATGAAGCCTCCTCAAACGGCTTCACCGCATTTGCTGTTTCTTTTTTTTTGTAGCGTGAGCTACATTGGCCACAGTCTCGCCGTTTCGCATGCTTCCTCCGTCGACCATACTGCCCATGCGGGAGGAACGCGTGATGTCACTGCGCACAGGTGGTGCGCCTCGCCGCGCACATTCGCCATCGCCTTGCCGCACACGCTCGCCGCTGCTGCCACCAGCACAGAGCCACGTGACATCACTGCTTTCGCTACGTATATCCTGGCATAGCAGAGCTAAGCCACTGCCAATTTTTTTTTTTTTGGAGAGTGGGGGGGGGGGGGGGGGGGGGGGGGTTAGAGTATCTGACAACTCGACTTTAGATCATTTTGGCATTTCTTCCGGTTCCTTAAAGCAAACGTTAACGAAGTATTACTACCCATAATGTTGCTTTCAGCTGCTATATTCGGATACGAAGCAAGTCAGCAGCGAAGCCTCCGCTGCAAGAACACTGTCCATAGCTAAAGGTTTTTTCGTGACTAATTGCAAGCTAATCACAAGACGAAATTATAAGCTTAAGAATTTTGATCCCTCTGGCTTGTCTGATACAGTCAAACATTAAAAAGTTGATTTTGTTTACAGTAGCAGTTGTAAGTGGAGTAATACAGGACCCAGCGTACCATGGCCCACTGCTACCAGCCGTTGTTTTTTTTTATGCTACATTCCACTATAGTTGTGTCAATTCATGGATTTCATTTTGTCAGTCATTTTGCATGACCACACTACGAGTTGCATTCAGGTGTGCTGTATCATCAAGTAGGGTATGTTTCTTTTTTTTTTTTTGTAAAGTGGTGAGGTAGTCTAGTTTTGTTTAATTTCAGTTGCAATGACCATGCACTGTTTTGAAAAACTAAAGGCAGCAACATTTAGCTCCTTATCTGAAAATTTTTTTGTACTGTACGGACATTCGATATTCGATTCGATATTCAAAGGCATTTTTTCTTCATATCTGCACACTTTTTCTACTTGAATTTAATTATTTGCACATCCCTACTCTTTACCCATAGCTCAGTCTACACAACTCACAGTGGTGGCTAAAAATCAGGCTGACAAGCACACAGAACAATGCATCCACCAAAATCAGTTGGGAAGGATCTTCTTCTGTGCTGAAATCATGTGACGTCATGAAATCACGTGTCAGCTTTCATGTGATGACATGGGCGCCGTCATGGAGTAGTGTGGCTAGCTTCCACTGTGTACGCGGAAACCAGCTGGCGATAAGTGAAACAGCAAAGGCTTTCGCTGCTGGACCCAAGGATGCCAGTCACTATGCACCGAATCAGTTTGCAAACCAGCCGAGTTTTTGTTGTACTCTGACAGTTTCGGAGCATCTTGAGACTGCATGTGACACAGGAGACAGTGGAGCTGATAACGAATCACCGTTAGGAGAGTGCACACTGCTTGTCGTAGTTTTAGGAACTATCTTCTGAGATCAGAACTTAAATGGTACAAACAGTGCTGTAATAAATTAAGTGCTTTATTACAGCACACGGTGCCATACCTTCTCCAGTTCTGCCTTTCACAAGGCCCTAGGCACTACAATTGTTTGGGAAAAAAAAGAACAGAATTCAAAACCTGGGGTCCCTAATCCTTAAAAATGTACTGAAAAGGGAGGTACAGTCCCCGTCAGAAGTATACAGCTCAAGGGGTTTGTTTCTAAGGTCTTTAGCGTGGCTCCCTAGCACATCAACCAGTCCACACCTTGGGAGGATTGAGGACGCCAAGCTATTCCTCTTTCGAGAGATTACAGTCACTGAGGATCCATAACGAGGCATGCTGCAGGCCTTACAAGCAAACCCTTTGGGCTGTAAACTTTTGACAGAGGGTGTACATAATGTATATAAGCATGAACATCATTTAATTAGCATGTGACGAAGACCAAAAACGAAGTGCTAATTCACCCGGCCGACACCAAAGGATGCGAAAATTTTAAGAATAAATTGTGAATTATTCGACTAGTGAACTCTACCAGCAGCACTGGACCACCAGTGCATGCTGCTTCCTGGTGTGTCAAGATGCATAAATTTTAGTAACTACTCACGGACGGGGTTGATGCCTCCCGCTTTGGTGTCAAGACTTGCACTGTTTTCATTTTCTTCATCAGCTGCATCCGAGGCATCATTGGATTCATCTTGAAGGTCAAAGTGTCTGAAGAAAGAAAGTAATAAAGGCATCGTCACAAATAAGAAGAGCACAAAATACACTCTGCCGTTTGACATTTTTATTCGCAGTAATTTTCCGCTCCCCCAACGTGGTCATGCAGGCCCAAAGAAAACTATAGTTTGTTTTGAAACCTGGAGCACTTTGTACCGATTTTCTACACATCTGTATACAATTGTGTAATAAGTGTCACGACAGTTGCGAGATTGTAACATGCTTTTCATGAGCAAAGGAAATAGGTTCTCGAGGGACCATGCAATCATTACTTTCACAGCAACTGACTACGGAAACCAAGGGTAAAATATTATGATAAAATTAACTTCTTTGTCATGTCGACCCACATGGTGCCAAGATCACTGTTACGAGAAGTATAGTTCACTGCATTCACTAAGGAACACAAAAAGCACCCAAGCTACAACATGAATGGAATTCGGCTGAAACAAAGGAAACACCGCTACGCGTAGCACAGTCTTAGTAAAAGCTGCGAGATCTCTCTGTACAGATAGGAGGCTCGTCTAAAGCACCCAAAGAGAAAAATGAGGCAGATAGTTGAAACAACTCGCTGCGATGGCTCAGTGGCTAAGGCGCTCGTCTACTGAGCCGGAGTGCCCGGGTTCGAACCCGACTACGGCGACCGCGTCTCGATGGAGGCGAAACGCAAAGGTGCCAGTATATGCCAGAGCACGTTACAGATCCCCAGGTAGTTGAAATTATTCCAGCCTCCACTACTGCACCTCTTTCTTCCGTTCTTCTTTCACTCCCTCCTTTATCCCTTCCCTTACGGCGTGGTTCGGGTGTCCACCAAGATATGTGAGACAGTTACTGCATCATTTCCTTCACTGAAAACCAATTTTATTTTTATTTTGAAACAAGGCAAAGTCAGTGGAATAAAATCATCATCATCATCAGCCTGACCACACCCATTGCAGGGCAAAGGCCTCTCCTATGTCTCTCTAATTAACCCTGTATAAAAAGGTAGGGAGGTTGACTAACAGTGTAGCAATGAACAATATATTGCAACGAAACAAACTAGGGCAAACCTCGAAAGTCGCGGCAGGTGACCCAAGAAACTCAAGAAAGTGTTGCGACTAACGCCGAAATTTCCAGTGTCTACAGATGCTGCATGTTGAATATGCGAGCGATCAGACGATGTTACTCCCTACGTATGTGGTGTTTGCTCAACATCAACTTGATCGGTAAGTTACACGCGTTGTTGACGGAAAACAGAAACTATATATTGTGACAAGACTTACTCGAACCGGGCCGGCAAGCTTGTTTTTCGCGCTGCAAAAGATAATCAGACACCTCCGTCATTGTCATGCAAAATAACGCCCTACAGCAGCAATTAAAAAAAAAACACAAGGCGCCAATATATACTGAATACTTAAGGCGGATGTGGTTCGCACAATACATTCAAAATCAGACCTGTGGCTGAAAGCATGTTGTGTTCCGGTAAGTAAATGAATAATATATATATATATATATATATATATTTGGAGAAGTAGGGCTTAATATTATTAACTCAAGACAGGGAAATGAAAAAAGGGGTTGTGATTATACTGAGAGTCAAAGTGAACGACACAAGACCCGGTGCAAACAAGGCGCTCGAGAACATCATCATCATCAGCCTGACTACACCTGTTGAAGGGCAAAGGCCTCTCCCATGTCTCTCCAATTAACCTTGTCCTTTGCCAGTTGCAGCCACGGTATCCCTGCTAACTTCTTAATCTCATCCGCCCACCTAACTTTCTGCCGTCCTCTGCTATGTTTGCCTTCTCTTGGAATCCACTCCGTTACCCTTAAGGACCAGCGGCTATCTTGCCTTCACATTACATGCCCTGCCCAAGCCCATTTCTTCCTCTTGATTTCAACTAGGTTGTCATTAAGCCGCGTTTGTTCCCTCACCCACTCCGCCCTCTTCCGATCTCTTAACGTTACACCTATCATTTTCCTTTCCATAGCTCGCTGCGTTGTTCTTAACTTAAGCTGAACCCTCTTTGCTAGCCTCCACGTTTCTGCCCCATAGGTGAGTACCAGTAAGATACAGCTGTTGTATACTTTTCTCTTGAGGGATATTGGTAAACTACCATTCATGATCTGAGAGAACCTGCCCTATGCGCTCCACCCCAATCTTATTCATCCAGTTATTTCCCTCTTACGATCCGGATCAGTGGTCACTACCTGCCCTAAATAGACATATATCTCTACTACTTCCAGCACCTTGCTACCAATTGCAAACTGCTGTTCCCATGCTAAGCTGTTGAACATTACTTTGGTTTTCTGCATGTTAATTTTTAGCCCCACCGTCCTGCTCTGCCTGTCTGACTCATTGATCATGCTTTGCAGTTTGTGTCCTGAGTGGCTTAGCAAGGCAATGCCATCAGCGAATCGCAAATTACTCAGGTATTCTCCATTAACTCTTATCCCAAGCTGTTCCCATTCCAGTCCCCGGAATGCCTCCTGTAAGCAGGCAGTGAAGAGCATTGGCGAGATCGTGTCTCCCTGCCCGACACCTTTCTTTTGGAATTTTATTGCTGACTGTATGGAGGACTATGGTAGCTGTGCAATCGTTATATCTTCCAATATTTTCACATAACACTCTTCTACACCCTGATTCCGCAATGCCTGCATGACAGCTGAGGTGTCCATTGAGTCAAATGCTTTCTCGTAATCAATGAAGGCTATATACAGGGGTTGGTTATATTCTGCGCATTTCTCTATCACCTGACTGATAGCGTGAATATGGTCTATTGTCGAGTATCCTTTACGAAAGCCTGCCTGATCATTTGGTTGATTGAAGTCTGAGGTTGTCCAGCGATTACATTAGTAAATACCTTGTAAGCAACGGACAGTAAGCTGATCGGTCTGCAATTCTTCCAAGTCCTTGACGTCTCCTTTCTTATGAATTAAGATAATGTTAGCGTTCTTCCAAGCACTTGGTACGCTAGAGGTCACAAGGCATTGCGTATACCGGGTGACTATAGTTTTCCTAGCACAATCTCTCCTCCGTCCTTCAACAAATCTGCTGCTACCTGATCATCACCAGCTGCTCGAGAACAAGATACCATTAACGCACCTCTACTTGGACATTCCATGTTGGGGATAACGGGGGGTTGGGCTTGGGGTATCTGTAACAACCGGCGTCGTCGCTTCGGCGGACGCGGTTGTTGCGACGTGCGCCTGTTCTTTCTGTCTTTCCTTTCACATATTTCAATTCTCCGTTGTCTGCGCGAGGCAGCGATTATGGCTCAGCCCGAGCCAGTGGGCAGGCCCGCGCACTTTCCCTTTCATGCTCCCTACAGTCACAACACAACATTCCATGTCTTTTAAGGGGCCAATTGACTATTCACAAGCAGCACTTAGGCAGTGACGCGGCTAAACTTCTCAAAGTTGCACGCACATTTTAACTTTTAACCACGAAGCGCGGAAAGTGACGCGATTTCGTGGAACAACAACCAAAACAAACACCACTCGCGTATCAGCTGGGCGCCGCCATTATGTCAACTTCCTGTTTCAGCTTGTAATTAGATGTCACCACTATTTTTAGGTAGCCTATCTAAAAACGTTATATTTGACCAAAAACCACTTTATTTAATCTTCAATGTTTTGGTTTTGCGTTGATTGCTTGAAAAACTACTCCGTTGGACCGACAGGGTACAGGTCATAACTTTCTTAAACAAAGGTCATTGCTAGCTCTACAACTCTATCTATGCTAAAGCACCTGGCACTGGATGGATGAGGCCAATGGCAAATTTTTACGCGGTAGCGGACGCGGGAACTGATGGAAACGCTACGGAGCTTTTCCCAAACATGATGGAGTGTTGTAATATAACGTGAGTGTTCCGTGGGTGTGCAGAGTTTCGAAGCTTTGCTGCACACAGAGGGAGTAAAGCCCTAAAGGACTTCACGCACCGTCCAGTGCTACGTTGTTGTTTAGCGGGCAAACCTGCCATGGTCAAGTGTTTCGTGTCCAACTGTTACTCGGGCACTCCGCTGTGTCCCGAGAAACGCTCGTTCTTCATGCCTCCGGCAGACGAAGAGAGGCTAGCCGAGTGGCGAGAAGCAGTGGGCCCCAATGAAGACAGGGGAGAGCTCACCCGCAGCGACAGAGTCTGCGACAGACACTTCGAGCCGCGCTTCATCCGAAGAACGCTGTACAAGAACCCCGTTCCCGCGCCGGGACGGCGCGAAAGGCCACTCGGATTGACGAAAGACGCCGTCCCATCAATATTCGAGCCTTCGCGAATCACACGGTTTCCGGGCACGAAGCAGAGCTCGGTCAAACAGCGCGACGTCAATGCTAGAGGTCGTGGTATGGTGGATAGTTCGCGAGGCCAAGTAGGATGCGCTGAAAAGGAGGCGGCAAGGAAGCACGAGAACGGGAAAAATGTCTCGCAGGAGGCGACAGTTGCCGCTGAACATCAAACTAACGTTGTGCATGGAGCCGTGCAGGTGTTGGAAAATGGCAAATGTTGTTGCACGGCAGAAACTTCGCGAAAAGTCGTCGTTGCCGCCAAAGAAGCAAAGGGCGGTCGCCGGAGCGCTCAAGAATCGGCTGCGAAGGACCTCTTCGACCATCTGTTCGAAGTCGCCAAGCGGCTATGTCTACCAGGAAATTCGTGGGCGGTCCACTGCGTGGACAAGAACGGCGTCCGCGACATGGTCTTCTCCCAGCTCGTTGTCAAGCACGCCCCGCAGATGGCGACCGTGTACTCGCCCAGAACCGTGCTCGTCAAGAGCGACATGACCGTGACCATTCTGCTCATGGGGGTGTCGGTCAAGTCCGTCGCCGACGTCAGCACGAAGGTTTCGAGCGTCGTCGATCTGGAGGAACTGCTTCACGCTGTGGACGCTCTGCGGGTCTGTAAGGGAGGCCCGAACAGCAAAGTGTATCCCGAGGCGGAACCAGAGGACGCCTACCTGGACTCGCTTAGCGCTTGGAGGCACAACCAATGTCCACTCGTGCTGACTGAGCCGGGCGGGACGTGCCGATTGTGCCACGCTCTCTCCCACACGCTCAGGCTCAACATGTCCCGTGCCGAAGCGAGGGAGGAAGCTGGAATGGAGCTCAAGGTGATCCGGTTGCCGAAGGTGACCCGGGAGGATGCTTTGCAGTTGCGGAAGACGAACAATGCGCTTAGGAGATCGAACAAAAGGTTCGAGCAACGAATCAAGACAGTTAGCAGAGAGCTGGAGGAACTGAGGCAGGAAATTGAGTTGGTGCGGTACGAGACACAGAAGCAGATGGCTGAGATCCAAAATGATTGACTGTCTCGGGAGAGCAACACGAAGATTTCGTTTTATGTCATGAGTGCAACTCGTGGGAGAGGACTGAATGTTCCCATTCCCAAAGTTTGATCCGACTTTAGACTTTACTGCAGTGTGAGCTTGCTTGTTCCAAACAAAGAAGGCAGTCTCATGTGGGGTTGTGCAGGTTGGAACTGGCTTCTTGGAACAGTGGACCTGTACTTGTCCATGAGGCTTGAGAAAGGTCTCATGAATACTAATTGCACTGTGCTGTACAGCCTGAAGCTATTTGTGGTGCTTATTTTTTACGCAGAAAACACTTTGAAATTAGCCGCCGCGGTGGCTCAGTGGCTATGGTGCTCGGCTGCTGGCCCGAAGGACGCGGGTTCGATCCCGGCCACGGCGGCTGAATTTCTTTGGAGGAGAAATTCGAGGCCCGTGTACTGTGCGATGTCAGTGCACGTTAAAGAACCCCAGGTGGTCGAAATTTCCGGAGCGCTCCACTCCGGCGTCTCTCATAGCCTTAGTCGCTTTGGGACGTTAAACCCCATAAACCAACCAACCACTTTGAAATTAATTGACACATTCTAGTGTTTTCCTTTTTTTACTTGCAAGGAGATAGAGGAAAACTCATTAGCATAGCCTGCCTTCCTTTGCGCTTACTTGTTGAGTGAGATTGATGGTAGCTTCTGCACAGCGATTGTTCTTGCTTTGAGTTTCTCATTGTTTCGACATTAACCTGCCATATATGCTGGCCTTTCTGGTTAGTGCAGTAGGTAGAGTGCCTGCCATACTTCAGTGATAGTTGCTGGTTTGATCCTCAGATGAGTACGAGTTTTTCCTCACCTGTGAAGTTTTGTGAAAAGCTGTTCAGCATTTTATTCTAGCTCTAAAGCAGCATTCAGGTGGTTGCGGATGGCCTTTATTCTACAGTAGTATGCACATTGTGAGCTGTGCAGACTGATTGATACTCGTACCATTTCCTTAACCACGTTGGAGCCACCGTGGTGGCTCAGTGGTTATGTTGCTCGGCTGCGGCGATCGAATTTCGATGGAGGTGAAATTCTAGAGGCCCATGTACTGTGCGATGTCAGTGCATGTTAAAGAACCCGAGGTGGTCAAAATTTCCAGAGCCCTTCACTACGGCGTCTCTCATAGCCTGAGTTGCTTTGGGACGTTAAACCCCAATAAACCAACCAAACCAAGCTTAGCTACATTGATGCATTTTTCAACACTGCATTACATTTTACTTTTTGCACAACTAAGGTCCCAACTAATGGTTGTGAATTGGTCTGCTGGTCAAGTTTGTAGGGGCTAAACCATAGCTAGCACAGGACAGGGTTAATTGGACACATGGGAAACGCTTTTGCCCAGTATTGTGCATAGTTAGACTAGTGATATTTTAGTGTGGGGTTCAACGCATTCAAAACAATTGCATGCTCACCGCTGCAGTGAGCTCTCAGTTCTAAAATTGTTTAGTTGTTTGTGAGTATCAGTTGTTATTCCTGCAGGTCTTTACAGTGGTGAAAATCTGGAAGCCGAGTTTCTGATGAAAACGTAATGTGTTTGCATTCTTTTTTAGGTGCTGGCAAATGCCCCTTTACAAGAGGCTCGACTAGTAAGAGCTGTCCATTCAGGCAACTCCTGAGGCAGTTACCTGCATTGCTGCAGCCTTCTTAGGTGGACCATGGAAAACTTTTTGAACATAGCTTTGGACCTCTTTCCAGCAGCGTTCTGCGCATGCACATAACCTCCTCATCCGCCATTCTGGAGGGCATGCCGTGCAGAATGGCGTACGAGCTCAATGCGCAAGTGTTCTACGAACGACATTCTCTCGATCAATGACGCTGTGGTCTGCGGAGCAGTGCTAGCACGTACCTCCTATGCCATGCAGATGCGCACGTGGGCCCACACGCACCGGCCTCAAGTGTCCTTGAGAAGAGCTGACAACGTACTGCCTTTCAGGCATGCCTGCAGATTGGTCACGGATGCCTACTTTGGCTAGGTGAAGCCAGTACCGCTCCTAACTATCCCGAAAGTAAACCCAAGAGGCTAGCTATTCGGTGGTCCAGGGACCCAAGGGGGGTCTAAACACACTTGCCATATAAAGTTTTTCTCTCTCTCTCTCCAAAGAGATTTATGATAGCCACTCCCCATTGCATTTGGCAGATTTCTACCTGCGACTGCAGGCCGCTAGAGGGGCATGCTACTGGAAAAGGCCATTAATAAACCATCCCAATCAGATCGTGCACAGGTACCGTTGTAGCCAAATATTTGTTATCTGTTTGCCCCTCCTCATCAAAACACTACCCCCTGTTATGACATAATTTCTAAAGGCGACAACGCTTGAGGACGATTTGGTAGCTCTTTGCCAAATGGATTCTTTCAGTTCTAGAGAAGAGAAAGGAGAGGCAAGAAGGTTAACCATGGTGTAATGGCCGGTTGGATTACCCTACGAAAATTTGTTTTTTTTTTTTACCGATCATTCGCGCGATTTCGATGAGGGAGAAATTCAAAAAAAGGCCTCCACCGTCTGGAAGATGTTGAAGTAATGAGCGTTAGCTGTTTGGTTTACTAGAATTTATATGAATGAGATGCGAGATGTGCTGTTTTCTAGTTGCTGCCACAGATGGCGCTGTGATCTCAGGGTGGTAGCAGACCCCACGAAAATCTCGAAACGTGATGAGTCTGTGTTATAGTGCCTAGAATATACTGGCTAGTGTGCTGATCGCGGGCGGCGCGGTGGCACCCGAGGCGATGCCTGCCGCGGCGGCCGCATAGCGGCGCTGTGGTGCGAGAGGCTGTCGGGTGAGCGCGCGCGTCGGGGCGAGCCGGTTTCTCGCACGCGTCGCGCCGCTGAGGGTTGGAAAGGGCTAACCAAACCAAACGCTAACCAAATGTAAGCACACGCGAGTGGTTGATGGAATTCAAACTAAAAAAAAAAATTACCGACGATTACGTTACTTCCTAATGCGAAATTTGAGCGCAGCAAATAAGCTGTTTCACCTTTTCGATAGATTGAGGCAAAGAAATCGAGCAACACATGTATGCGCTATCACAGATTTTTTTTTTTTTTTTCACACGTATTCCTTTAACAAACACTCCACTAACAGTTCTTGACAGTCATGAAGGAAGCTTTGTGGTCGGAGAAATAGACTGATATATGTTCGACTTGGTACACCAATGCTTGATTCTCAAAGACGAGATCTATACAAGTGCCTCGCGAGGTTGTCACAGCCGTGGGACGCGTTACGAGCGAGAGGAACGGGATGTTCTCCCGCATAAGTGTTAGGAAATTGCTGTTTGTCTTTATGTCAACATTAAAGTCCCCCACTACTAACATCGGTGTGGATCGATGGACGGTTAATGCGAGTTGCAGGAAGTGCACGACGTCTTTCGTGAGTGCGGTAGGGGCGAAGTAGGCAGCTACTACCAGCAAGCCGTTGGGCAACTTTGCGGCGCACAGTTCGCCAACTTCATGTGACGTGCCAAACATTTCGACTGGTATTGCAGAGAGACCTGTGCGCAAGTAGATAGCGACTCCCGCCGCTCTGTTGTGGTCTCTGCGAGCACCACAGCAGTATAAGAAATCTATGATTTCGAGAGGCTCTTCGGGATCCATCCAGGTTTCAGCAAAGCAAAGTACAGAGGAATGGCGCAGAATGTGATCGTGGTGTACGTCCTTGGCATGTGCGGCAAGGGAGCGTACGTTAAGAATGTGGTTGTGAATGATGAATGAAGTGCTGCCAGCGAATGACGCGTCCATTGGCTGTCTGCGTGTGTTACTGATGTGTGGTTAACATGTTAAGCTTCGCCTGTAAGAGTGGAACGCGACAGCGTCTTGCAACGCTGCCAGGGAGTCCACAGAACACCATCGCCAATTCGGCTGTACGCCTTGCTGGACGGTAAATTTATTTTCTGAGGAAAGGAAATGTATCTCTCTCGCATATCTGGGTGGACACCTGCACCTCGCCATAAGGGAAAGGGGGAAGATGGGAGTGAACGAAGACGCCGTATTAGCTAGACGCGCCTTTGTTCATTCCAAACCATTCAGCTGGCATTACGGAGTGGCTAGCGTGCTCGTATCGCACTCCGGAGACCCTGGTTCGATTCCCCAACTCGACCAATTTCGTTCTCGGTTTTATTGATTTATGCGGTCTAACTAGAAAGGTTAATTAGGCTATTTCATATTTATATTATTGTATTTCTATCCATCGTGTTCTGTCATTAACCTGTCAATTGTTGGAACTGTCTAGGATGTTCGACACAACGTATACGAAACGAGCAACGTCTTACTGAGTGGGGAAGTGCGTGGTGGTGGAGGGAACGCGGCTTCGTACTTATCTGTTTTTTTTCAGCAGCGTCTCCTTCTGCGGACGCTGTTGTCGCTGCGGCGCGCGTCTTTCTTTTCTTTTCTTCTGACCTCTTCATTCTCCTCTATATTAATTAGGCTAATTGATTAATTAAGCAATTAACTAAACTCAGACCAACTTAGTTGCAGCATCACTATACGATCCCTTTGATTGGTTGCATGGTTACTAGCCAAAGTACAATTGGCCCTATTTGAAATTCGCGCACTGTGACGTCACGAGCATTTCGACCAATTGAAAAGCGTGAAATTGGGGGCGGAGCTGGTTACGAGGCCGACGCCGACGCGAAACCCAGGAACGGACGCCAAAGAGCTGCGCTCTAAAAAACACGTTTCACAAAACACACAATTCGGTTTAATAGAATGAATGCAGCGTGTTTAATCAAAGGGGTAGAGCGAGTTGGGGTAATGCTTTTTGGCCAACAGAAAGTACGAAAAAGCGCGTATTCAATTGCAGTGGCAACAGACAGACACTGTCGCAGATTGCCAGCAACAGACAGACACTGTGTAGGCTTCACCTGCACAAATTAACTTTGAGTGTGATAGAGTAGCACAATTTATATTTGCCACAGCGGCAGGATATCAAACGTACAGCTTTTGACTGTATTAGTACGGAAACAGATAAAAACACTATTATGAATCCATTGCAGCCTATAATTTATATAAATTTTAAAAGTTCCAAGTAAAGAGAACTTGTTACAATTACGGCTGAACGTGTCCATGCTTTTGGTCTTTTCGCTTAGTCTCAAAAACCTTCATGTTCAGACCAAAGCCACCCTTAAATCATTGCAGATATTTTTGCAAGCATTTTCGCCCAGGCAAAATCATAATGTTCTGCTTCCGAGGGTGCTCGTAGAGCTTTGGGCTCCGCATCCTCATTAGCAAACATTCCACAATCCAGGCATCATCATATGGCATGCCTCTCAGAGACTTTCGTCTTGCGGCCAGGAAACAATTGAGCTCTCACAGCTAACTGCTGCTGCTTCGGGGGTGACTGTATTTTTGCCTCGAGTGCTTCTTCGCTCAGTGCTTTGTTTTGTTCCTTCATTTGAGCCACATGACGCTGAGCATTGGCCAGGCTTTTCTTTGTCTTTCTCAAAGCACGAGAAAAATTCTTGAATTTTTTTTTGTCACTGCAAGGATCTTTCGTCTTTTTTCTTCTGCACATGTTGTTCTGCGAGAGCTTCCGTAAATATTTGTAGTGCAAGCATGACTCTCCTTTACCATCGGTGGTCAGCAAGCATTTCTCTGCAAAGTACATACTTCTGTATGAAGTGTCCCAAGCAACCACCGATATCCTTCGGACGGCCGACAGAGGTCTGTTTCGGATGTTCTGTACGTCCGCTGAACATCCGCAAACAGCCGGTATACGTCCGTCGGCCGTCCGAAAGGTGGCCAAAGGTATACGGTTCGCCGGCCGACGGACGTCCAGTTGAGTACGTCCATTGGCGGATCTTTCTCGAATATTCGCATATATGGTGCATGCGTGCTTTTTTCACTCCGCGCGATGCAATAAAACAAAAAACAGTTTGATGCATAGCAGGCATATTTTATTGTGGTTGATGATACATCAGCAGAGCAATGGGTTATATTCGGAAAATTTCGTAAATGTGACTCTTCAAATGTGGCAAGCTTGGGACACACATCCGTAATCTTCCCACCCACAGTATTTCTGAAATAAAAAGAACGCGGCAAACATCAGTCATGTAAAACAAATGGCACAATGCAGCAGCCCAAGTAAAAACATTGGAACCAATTAATAGAAGTGTTTAATGCTGCAAGTATAACAGACAATGCACTTAGGGAAAGGCATCCCTGCCTTTCCCTCTCTCTCTCTCTCAATAAGTATAAGGCAATAACTGCTCTCACTTTCCACACCATATTTGACAATGTATATGTTCTTTATTTATTCTCATGGGCCTTAGCGCACTAACCTGCGCAGCACTGTACGCGACTGTGCACAGAAAGCCGCAAAGCTTCCGTTGCGAACCACTGCGAACTACACGTGCTTCCTATGGTCTGCCTTTCGCGCGTTGTCACTCTTTATATAGGCACAGAGAACCTAGCGATGCCTTAAATATTAACAAGATGCGAAAATACTCCGTCCCGCAACTTTGAAGAGGAGTGGGAATTAGCCGCGCGAGTCGAGGGCTCCCGAAAGTGTGAGAACAGCACACACTTGTGGAAGCCATCTCCTCGCGCTTACTGCTCCCACTGTCCTGTGAACGAATTTTATATGAGAATGCATGCTGCATTGTCCTAGAAGCAAGTTCCAAGAAGTGTACTGGATACATACCTTCGTAGGCAATCCCATGTGCACTAAGCCTTCTTTAAACCAAGGTCGACGCAGTACGGGATTCCGGTGTTCCAGAAGAGCTTCAGGAGCTTCCCGTATCTTTCGAATTGCTTAGTTACATACTACTTTCGTCCACAGACCGAACAAAGCCACACATTATAATAACAGAGCTATAAAGCTCTGCGCGACAACACTACGCGACAAATCAAAACTATAGTGAACTAGTATTCTAGTTCACTATAATCAAAACAGCGCTACGGAGCCGTACTGATGGATTGGATTGGACTGACCGCGAACTGACATCTATGATGATGGTGATAGCAGAATGCACGGGAGTTTTGATGATACTTACGAGTGGTTTCAATGGCAAGTTTTGCTAGCAAAACGGTGGACATGTCGCACAACTCCACTAATTTGGAGAAGTTTTATAAATATAAAACTAGTTATTGAGTTCTTGCAAAATTCTGCAACACCTGCTTCTCTTCGATAAAAGCTCGTTGGCGGCTCTTGCACTGCAGGAAGGAGTGGAATCGCACCAATTTACAAACATCTTCGCGTCAAGCCCTCCAACTGATGCAAATAAAACAGTATACATACACGAAAGACGCGAATTTTCTGTGAAATAAAAAACGTCCATACTCATGGCCTGGGAAAATACTCGGCCTTACATCCTTCGGACGTACACCTCGTCTCTCATGCGGATGTACAAAAGTGGACACTGTCCGTACGTCCGGCGTATGTACGAATACGGACATCCGAAATCGGATTGTGTTCGTACGTCCGATGGACGTCCGATCTCGGCAAAGGACGTTCGGATCTAGCTCGTACGTCCGACGGATATCTGTGGTTGCTTGGGGTGCTTGCCTGCAACAGGAATCATGCCACATCCTTTACAGAGGCCACGCAGAGCCATTTCTTTGATTAATGTCTCTGCCTCATAGCGGGCTGTAAGCGCGCGCTTTTCCTTTTCTCTTCCTCGGAAGTAAATTGTGGCAATTACAGAACTGTGCTTACGCAAAGGTTTTCCAAAAGTCACCATTCTTTCGATGAATAGTTTCGAAAAGTCACCAGCTTCGGTCTCGCAACAGGCATAAGTTAAAGCGACATTAGGCGCAGCAGGCAACTTCATCCATGTCACCGGAATCAGAATTCCATCGAACGGGTGCCGAACATTACTTGGGCAAGGACACTGCAGTATCGCTTCTCTATCACACATCGGTCCTGTAGCAATGTCTGTCTGCTCGGAATCGGAAAGGTTCTGGAGTTCATCTGATGCGCCTCCACGAGCGACGCAATGAGAGTCAACCCGCGTATCATCACAGTCGACTGCAGAGCACAACTCGGGATCCACCAGCTCGACATTTCGCTTCCGTTTAGGTGCCGGTCCTTGGTCGCAAATTTTTCGCACCTTCCTTTTCACCGTCTTTTTCGGCACAAGAGGAGGTGGATAATTTTCGAATACTGTAGGAACAGCTTCGGACTTCAGGCGTGGCTTCACTCGGGCGAGTTCGTTCACGACGCCGTTCACCATAATCTTAAAAGATCTTTCGATGCATTCGTTCTGGAAATGTTTTTCGCATACGATAGCCTTCGGTGTCAGCCTTCTGTCTGCCCTCTTGATCTTATTTTCTCATTCAGCAAGCCGTGCTGGGTCCGCTGGTGCAGTGAACGAAGACACCTTTTCTTCGTTAGACCGATAACCGCTTCGACACGACGGAACAATACACGTCCTCTCTTTGCATTACCGCTTAGCCTTCAACATTTCAGGACGTTCTTGCTCACGTTTAGCGTCTTACAGCTTCACAATCCAAGAGATGATGCTTGTGAAACATTGATTTCACGAGAGCAATCGCGCGAGGCTGCGGTATCGGCGCGACAGCAGACGACAGGAGTTCGGCGGCTTTTGCGCCCCCACCTACCCCCACCGAGGCACCCTACCCCCACCCGACTGGCAGCGCCCCTTGCGGCCTCTCCGCGCAGGCATCGCGGCGGGGGCCTCGCCCTCCCGTACGAAACGCGCGCGCTGCGCACACTAGCCAGTATATTCGCGATGTCGAAACGTGGTCTAAAGACCAATAATAAAGAGTCACAGGTGTTCGCGACGCAGTCTCCCCTTTCACCTCACAAAACGTTTACAATCTTGCACGGTGGGCTAACAAAAACCTGATTGAAAGCGCCGAGGGGAAATGTTTGATCGATGACCTCAACAAACAAATCGCACACAACAATAAACATCGCATTCGACAAACTGACACCAAAATCCTGAAGACAAACCAGGAAGCACAGCCAGTGGCATTATCTAGTAAAGGCAGTCGTTTTACCGTCGAGCGAAGTAAAGGGGAACCAGGGGAGCATTTATTAGAGGGGGGAAATCGGGAGGGAGTGGGGTGTATTTGCTCAAGGAATTTCTTGAAGCTTGAAATTTTCTTCAAGAAATGCATTAATTTTTTTTTTCCACGAGGGGGCAGCAAACGCTGACCCAAATCACTGAAAGCGAAACACACCCTATTGCTCTTTGAGGTTGTTAATCTAGCTGCTGGACAAATGAGGTGCGCTCAAAGAGGAAGGAAATTGGCGCGCACATGTTACGATTGCATGAAAATGATCTGTGAACGCTGGTGGCTGGGACGCTGGGGACTCGCTACAAATGAGTGGTTGAAATTGACGCTGTTTCGCTCTCAAGCCTGCAACCTTTCCGCAGGTCTGCTTCTGGACTCCTGCACACACGGGCGACTGTGAGGTCGTAGCGCGAGCTTGCCAGCGCAGTAAACGAAGTGCCACAACATGAAGCATCGGCCGTGTACGAAAGCCCCAACCTCGAACTGCTTCTAACGTTGTGTTCTGAAACAACAGTGTGGTGCATACTGCGCATGTAACAAACTTTGTACACTTTCGAGCAATAACGATGGTGAAGTGTTTCGTGCCTAACTGCAACACAGGAACCGAACTGTGTTCGGAGAAGTGCTCTCTCTTCCGTGCTCCGTTGGACGATGAGAGACGCGCTAAGTGGAATCGAGTGATCGGACGGTCAGACAGGGAGCTCGCGCTGACTGACAAAGTCTGCGACAGACACTTCGAGCCGCATTTGATTATCAGGACGTGGAAAAGGGAGTACAAAGGCCGCATCATCGAAGGCGACAGGACTCCGTGCTTGGCGAAAGACGCCGTTCCTTCCATATTTGAGCCGTCGCCCGCTAGCCACCGTGTCGAGACCAATGCGAAGGTTGCGAAGAAACGTAAGGGAGAGACGACCAAAGCTGCCACCCCGATCCCGCCGAGCAAGGTTAGGAAACGGGGCAGAAGGAAGCCTCCGACAAAGACATTGAAGCGTAACAAACAGGTAAACCGTGGCCCGCAGAGGGCGCGAAGCAAATGTGGCGAAAGCAAAGCGATGAGAGGAGCAGCGGCGAAGCGCAAGAAACTAAATGATATTGCACATGATGCGCCTAAAAGTGGTACGAACAGCGAGAATAAATCACCCGATAACACAGTGTCTCAAAGCGTACTAGCGAAGTCATTGAGGTGTTATGGACGGCCTAAACGTGGTCCACAGAGTGTGCGAAGCACAGTCGAATGTGGCGAGAGTCATGTGACGAAGGAAGTACCAACGAGGCATGAAAAACCTATTGACAGTACTCAGAACTTGCTGCAAAAGACTGTGAGCGGCGGTTGTGAATCACCAGATTGCGCAGTTGTTGAGAGTACCCTGGTGAAGTCATTGAGGTGTTATGGACGGCCTAACCGTGGTCCACAGAGTGTGCGAAGCACAGTCGAATGTGGCGAGAGTGATGTGACGAAGGAAGTACCAACGAGGCACGAAAAACCTATTGACAGTACTGGGAACTTGCTGCAAAAGACTGTGAGCGGTGGTGGTGAATCACCAGATTGCGCAGTTGTTGAGAGTACCCTGGTGAAGTCATTGAGGTGTTATGGACGGCCTAACCGTGGTCCACAGAGTGTGCAAAGCACAGTCGAATGTGGCGAGAGTGATGTGACGAAGGAAGTACCAACGAGGCCTGAGAAACCTATTGACAGTACTGGGAACTTGCTGCAAAAGACTGCGAGCGGTGGTGGTGAATCACCAGATAGCGCAGTTGCTGAGAGTACCCTGGTGAAGTCATTGAGGTGTTATGGACGGCCTAACCGTGGTCCACAGAGTGTGCGAAGCACAGTCGAATGTGGCGAGAGTGATGTGACGAAGGAAGTACCAACGAGGCCTGAGAAACCTATTGACAGTACTGGGAACTTGCTGCAAAAGACTGTGAGCGGTGGTGGTGAATCACCAGATTGCGCAGTTGTTGAGAGTACCCTGGTGAAGTCATTGAGGTGTTATGGACGGCCTAACCGTGGTCCACAGAGTGTGCAAAGCACAGTCGAATGTGGTGAGAGTGATGTGACGAAGGAAGTACCAACGAGGCCTGAGAAACCTATTGACAGTACTGGGAACTTGCTGCAAAAGACTGCGAGCGGTGGTGGTGAATCACCAGATTGCGCAGTTGCTGAGAGTACCCTGGTGAAGTCATTGAGGTGTTATGGACGGCCTAACCGTGGTCCACAGAGTGTGCGAAGCACAGTCGAATGTGGCGAGAGTGATGTGACGAAGGAAGTACCAACGAGGCCTGAGAAACCTATTGACAGTACTGGGAACTTGCTGCAAAAGACTGCGAGCGGTGGTGGTGAATCACCAGATAGCGCAGTTGCTGAGAGTACCCTAGCGAAGTCATTGAGGTGTTATGGCCGGTCAGGCCGTAGCCAGCAGAGTTTACAGAACCCTGTTGATAGGGGAAGTAGTCTGGTCAACCAGAGCAACCTCTCCAAGACAGTGAGGTGTTATGGAGGGCTAAACCAGGGTGTGCAGAGTTTGCAGAGGGCAGTGGAGAGTGGCAACAGTGAGGTGGAAACAGGAGCTGCAATGCAGCGCAAGGGACCACTTGAAATGGCACAGAATTTGCCACAAGAGGCTGTGAATAGGGTGTGCAAGTCAGCAGATAAGTCAGGCATTCAGCACAAAGAGCCTTGTGATGCTACAAATGGCTTGCTGGGTGTGGTGACAGTTTTCGAAAACACTCTTCCTGAAAGAGTAGTGATAGGGGCTGAGAAGCCACTTAATGGTGCTTATAATTTGCCCTCTGATGCAACGGGCCCAGATATTTTCTCACATGTGTCTTCTGTACATGACCTCAACAACAGGGTTGATTGTGAAGGAACAGCAACACCTCCAGGTTGTGTTACTCTCAAACTAGAGATGCCTGATCACAGTACTTTGGCAGATACCGTGCTGCACTCTTTTGACGACCTGTTCAGCATTGCTCAACAACTCAACCTTCCAAGCAACTCATGGGGAGTCCACTGTGTTGATGAGGACGGTGTTCGTGACATTGTGTTCTCCGAGCTGGTCGTGAGGCATGAGCCATTGGTGACGGCCGTTCATTCTCCCAAGACTGTGCACATCAAGAGCGACATGAGTGTTTCCATCTTGGTGCTAGGAAAGCCAATCCCGTCCATCAGCGGCATCAGCACAGAGTTTTCAAGCGTTGGCGAATTGGAAGAACTGCTTAGAGCCCTGGACGCAGTTTGTATTTGCAAAGGAGGTCCGACACTCAAGATGTACCCAACGGTGGAGCCTGTGTGTGCCTACGTTGACTCTTTTAAACGCTGGAGGCACGTCAAATGCCCGATCGTTCTGACAAGCAAGGGCACCACTTGTAAAAGCTGTCACACCCTGTATGAAACACTCCGAATCAACATGTCACGTACCCTTGCCAGGCAGAGGGCAGGAGTGTCATTCAAACGCATCAGGATTCCATTGACGGGCGGCGACGATAGGTTAGCGTTGCTTCGCCAGACGACGGAATCGCTTCAGCAGTCTAATGCGACCCTCCGGACGCGGCTGCAAGAACTACGCACGGAGCTGGAAGGAGTGAAGGAGTTTGGGCTAGGCGAAAAGGAAGCGCCTGAGGGACAGTTTGACATCCAGGAGATTATCCTCTCTGAGGAGGTCGAAGAGGAAAAGGGGGATGGGGCCTTGGACATGGGCGTTGAACAAGAAAAGGGCTTTGACTTTGAGGAGATTTATCTTGTTTACTGATGCACCATACAGGAGCAGTGATCAGTGCCATTGAAGAAAAAGGTATTTGCTGTCAGAATCTGGCTCACTTCTTCCTAACATGCTGGACTTGCAGCATGGTGTGATACTGTGCAGAAAATGTTTTGTGCATTGTATCATAAGATCATAAGAGAGACAACTCCATAATGGGTGTCATTACTCAATGTAATGTTGGGTTATGCCTCGATCACGGTGTAATAATATTTTAGGCATTGACACTGACTGCCCGCCGCGGTAGAGAGCGCGCACAGATTGTGTTCGCCCTCTAGTACATGCGCCGACCGCAGCGGCGCGGGGGTGCTGCGAAGTAGTGACCATTCGCTTGCGGAATGGCGGACACGGCTGAGTGTACACGTAGGTTCTTTGACCCAAATGTGGGAGCATGCGCGTTGCGGCCGACCTTTTATATTAAAGAGTCTGTATAGCTAACTATGCTCTCAGCATTCGTGCGGATGAATAAAAAAAATTTGCAGTGAACGCATTTCGATAACTGTCTTGAAAGGATCGCAGGGCGGCATCTTCACTGCTGTTCACCCATCCATGCAGTTGCAACAAGTAAAACACGAAGGCGCCAGAAATAATTACATGTCAACAGCAGTTTCCATCTCTCTGTGCCTTGCTGCGGTGGTCGAATTTCGATGGAGGCCAAATTCCAGAGGCGCGTGTACTGTGCGATGTCAGTGCACATTAAAGAACCCCAGGTGGTCGACATTTCCGGAGCCCTCCACTACGGCGTCCCTCATAGCCTGAGTCGTTTTTGGATGTTAAACCCCCATAAACAAACAAACAAAAAACTTAAAAAAGCGAATATACACGCCGCGGCACCAGACGATTGCACAACACCTGAATTACGGCCGTCGCTGCTCGGCGACTGGAGAAGCCTCCACCGTGTGGCGCCATCTGTCCGCGCACGTGAGAAGTGCAGGGAGCAGCGAACAAGATCTGGTCGCACCGCCATGAGGAGTGTCAACACCTAAATGTATTCTTACACCGTGGCCTCGACACATGATGTCAATTCTTGAACATGATGTAGACGTGACCACTGATGTGGGTAGTTTGTATGACACATTTAACTATGTGCATGCGAAAGTATTTAAGTTAATGTATTCCTAAAGACAATTTAAGTTACTGGTGGTATAATTTCACAAATGGGGCACTTGGAAAAAGCTTAAGAATTTTATTACAAGGTAGTTTTGACTCGATGTTTGGTGAAAGCGCTCTGACAAGTAGCCTTACTATGTTCATATGTTGTACTGTGATCCTTGTCTTGTTGATGAGGCCACAGAAGTATGGAATGTGGTTGTGCTGCTAGGAAGTTGAGATAAAATAGGAATGGTTTTACTGTACCATTTTAGAACGAATTGCATGCTAGCAGTATACACATTGTAAATTATCATTTAAAAATCTTATCAATACCATTTGCTGGAAAAGTATCATCATACTGCTCTAGCAAACTGTTTTGCAAGGACAGGTAAGTGGACAGCGGCTTTTAGTGCATTCCCGTTCAAATTTGTGTTCTCAGACTTTTCATCGCACATGTCTGATCACTATCACCATAGATAATCCCAAATGTTTTTAATCTTCAAAAAGTAGTTCCTAAATGACAAAATTACATACAGGACACAAATGGACAGGCACAAACACGCTGATACTGAATGACTCTGCATTACAGGTTCAGCTATGTGTTCGGACCATACACTAAAAGAAAAGAGTTAGTACACCTTTCCTGTGAGCATGGTTTTGCTTAATGGCTTAAGGAATGTTAAGCAATCAGTTTTGAAGGCTTTAATGGTCTCTTAGCAAGGCCTGCTGCATAATTTGTATATAGTGTAATCTTAATGCATATATTCCTGAATGGGGAATGTATATACTTATGTTTCACAATGGGAAGCATGTGTTCTTTGAAATGTTTTGCAAACTGTTTTGATGCTTATTCAAACATCTGTTCTTTCGACACTCGCACATCTTTTGGCATGCACTATGGAATAAACCACTCTTTTCACACATAATTTAAATATTGTGATAGTTTTTGTCACAGCTATGTGTTTAATGCTATAAACTAAATAGGAACAGAAGACAAGCTGACTGTTTAATGCTTACTAAATTTCTTTAGGTTGGATTCATTTGATAAGTTTTAGCTACTGCCTTTGCCTTATACCCGTGCCACACGGACAGATTTAATGCCATTAAGTGCTTACTGCCTTAAGTTGTAATGGCATTCATGCGGTGCCACACGCATAAATTTAATGGCATTAGCCTTACTGCCATCCGCGACCTACTGAGTTCGCCATAACTCATTTTCCCGTGCAATGCATACTTTCTTTCCCATTCCACAGGCAGAAAAACATGAGTAACAACTTCCTAACCAGTAGCAAATGGTTAATTCGTAACTTTGTCAGATGAAGCATCTAATATATGCCGCATTTTCGATGTGAAGAGTGCCATTTTAACCAGCCTTTTTGACAGGTACTCTCGACTTGTGTGCTGACATGCGAGTTTATGGCTACTTTTTCAACTTGTAAAGCAAGAACAACCGTATTTTCTGGAAAATCATTTTTACATTACATTTGAACATTATTCCCGATATATTGTGCTCATTAGCATCGTTTACATTCAGATGAAACTTTTGACTACCTTGCAAGCATTATCGTCATCCTCACTTTCGATAATGGCATTAAATGTGGACGTGTAGCACCAACTCTGAAAATAATGGCATTAACAAACTTAAGGCCTTAAGCATTTGCTGCCATTTCTTGTGTGTGTGTGGCATGAGTATTACTCTCCCAAGTGTGCCTCTCCCATGCTGCAAATGCATTTGGATGATCGAACCACATGTAAACCAAAATTTTTAATCTAGTGCCCAGTGTCCCTGAATGCAGAATCTTCCATGCAACAATCTTTTGAAAAGTTAGAGTAACAGCAGATCTGCAGGAAAATTGAAATGGTGACACTATGCTTTAAATTCATTAGCACGGACATTGCTCAACGCTTATTTTCACTACGCCGCGTGGTAAGTCTCTGCTTCCAGCTTGGATGGTTTATAGTTACCTGCACACTGTCCTTACTGTCTCCAGCTCGTTTCCTGATCGCCAGTGGCAGTGACCATGAATAATGTTGCAAGCATGCCGCCTGTGGCGATTGATGGAGGTCCTTGAGCCTGCCAATTGCTGAACTCCACTCCGATATCTATACAAGACAAAACAAATGACTCGCCGCTTCAGTATACATAGAAAAATGAGTTTTTTTTTTAAATTTTTGTCGAAATGAACCTTATCCTGGCACCAAATTTAAGTGAAGTTCAGCTGGAATGGTAAGTTTGCCCATAGATCCATAGAAAACTGGGAAATGGTCATGATCACGTAAAAATACCGAAGCAAACTACTCGTTGAACTCTCCCGCAGTATTCTTGATATCATTATAGTCTCAGTATCGTGCAGCCTAGCTGGGAAGACCAGATCTTTCTTTCTGTTGTATGCATCCAAACATTCTTGGAGCATTTGTAAAAAAAAGTGGCACAGCTCAACAATGCAAAAAAACTGGCGCTTAATATTTTAATTTTTGTCTTGAGTTCAGTACGCATTTACCATATAGCAGAGAACGCCAGGCACGATAACGGGGTCTTGACAGGCGTTTTTGGCAGCGTTTTAGCCTCAATGTGTCACGAGGGATCGATGGGCTGTGGCGAGCCATTTTCCTGGCCTTTCTCTGAATGCATCTTTGAATGCACTGTTGCGCTGAATGTTTAATCAAGCCACAAACTGCTAACTTTGAAGACACCTCGCCTGTGTTCTTAAAGGTCAGTTAGAAAATCTTGTTCAAATTATTTTTATCTGCTGCGCTGTCGACTTCCAGAATTATTTGTCTGTCGGATACAACTTAAGTCTGCAGTGAAGCTCCACCCACATTCAGCCTCCGCGCACAGAATTCCTCCACGACGAAAAATAGTCCGCTGCTTAAATATTTCTTGTTACCCAAACAAGAAGCTTATCACAAGAAAAAAAATTATGAGCTCTGCAATTTTGGCACGTGGATTGTTTGATGTTGTCAAACATTAAAAAGCTGATTTCGTTTACTGTTGCGATTGGCCAGTGGAGTAATACAAGACGCCGCGGAACTCGGCTCAGTGTTAGCAACTGCTGTTTCTTGTATCCTTGTATCAAGTTGTATCCTACTGTGTCAATTTTCGCGCTAATTTGCTTTTGAACAGATTTAGTGGTGCAGTGGTTTTGAAGAGAAACTACTGCAGCGAAACCTAATTCACTGACTGCATCAGAGGTAAGAACGAGGCAGACGGTGGATCTTCAGCTCGAAGTGACATGTGTTGGTGTTTCTGTAGCCGAACAGCTGGTAACGATTAAAACAAAAGGCAGTGTCAAGCAACACTTTAGAGTGCAGACAAGAAGGCCGAACCAGTGTTGCCACTGCTACTGATTTATCAGTAGATCTACTGATTTTTGGAAAAATTTACTGATTCAGTGATAACCTCATTAAATCTGCTGATTTTTGCTTTTCTCCTACTAGAAAGGAACAAAAACTACTACTCTTTGGTTCTGCAGAGTATGTCTTTCCAACTTTTCTTATTTGTTAGGTGACACAGTGATACTGATGGCCAGGTTGCATCAGCCACTGCCGGTTCAACGGCTCACTCATAGCTCACTCATCTACCCTGTGTGGCGCACGAACAGAGCTTAGCACGAAGTCAGGTGTAGGGCCATTTCTTTGACCTACACCAGCTACACCAGTGTAGCAAACGTCCAATACCTCCAGAGGGTATTTTCTGCTGTTAACATGCTAAAAACCAATCAAAGAAACAAACTTGCAACGGACACTGTTATGTGCCGTGCTGCATACCAAGCGCCTCATTGCCTCTTCATCGTGCTTCCAGTTCAGTGTAGAGAAGCCACTGCTCAACAGGATGGAAACATGGCGCAAAAACCTCCAGGATGAAGGCGACGGATAGTTTCCGCGTTGATTTTCTGAACTTAATCATTAACTGTATTGTGTGGTATTTGGTGGCAGTGAACCGATTAAGAAATCTCTACAAGTCACTGCATGTGGTCATTATCTTTTCGATGTTCACTTCGTATTTTATTTTCTGAGATAACAACAGTTACTCTGTAAGACAAATACAAAACTTTTCTTTCACTGGAGATACGAATGTAGGGGACTGTTGACTGAGGTACCGTGGTTCCGGTCGGCTGCGCTATGCTGCGCGGCGCCGGCGGTGGGAAGTTCCATTGCGGGGCACATGATGTCGCAACAATCGCTACTTTCTCTACCCCGTTGCTTTTGTTATTATGATAGCGACACTTGTCTTCTTCTCCCACCATATCGTACCGTACTAAAGAAATAACTCATACCGCGTAGAGAAAACACGCCCAAACAAGTGACTGCAGCATATATGAAAATCTACTGATTTCTGCTGATTTTTGGCATAAAAATCTGCTACTACTTTTGTGAACGCTGTGGCAACACTGGGCCGAACACCGAGTTCCTCCCAGTTAATAACGGGCAAAGTCCGACTGTTTGTAGTATGACCGTTACAGGGCTGAATATGAGGGCTGAAGTTTCGCTTTGGTGCGGTGTATGCATAAATCTCAACATGCGCTGTCATCGAACCAGTTCAAGGCAAGCCGATCCAGTGAAATGGCTTGCCGCAGTTACTCTTTTCCACACCTTACCCAATCTCCTTTAGTTGGCTGGATCTGGCCACATGAGCCACAAACCGGGAGATTTCCCGAGATCATAGATAACGCGTCATAGAAAGTCGTACTGAAGCAATCAAGTTCGCGCGGAACTTATGATCATATAAATAGCCCACGTGGATAAAAATAGAAAGCCCCGATGTCATCATAATCACACACTGCACTCATGGATGAACAGATACCAGGATAGGTTATCCAAGTGATCGCAGGACGAAGGGGAAAAGAAGGCTCCGCTCCAGCAACTGCACCTTGCATTTTGCTGGTGTGCATCTACAAGTTTGTTCTGTTTTATAGCGAGAGCTCTAGTCCTCGGGGTACAACTTCCGATTTCGATGTGGATGAGACAATGACCTTCAGTGCCTCACAAGGTCAAACCGAACTTAACTGCCTGGTGGTATGGCCCAAGCTATGGTAGTATGATAACAAGGTTATGTCATACGACCATTGGGTACCTGACCTTGACCTTTGACCTTGACACTATTTGAGACAGGGGCCATCACATCGACAATGACCTTCAATGCCTCACAAGGTCAAACCGAACTTAACTGCGTGATGGTATGGCCCAAATGACCAGGTGATCATATGACTATGATCATTGGGTACCTGACCTTGACATTTCACTTGAGACAGTGGGCACCATATCGACAATGACCTTCAATGCCTCACAAGGTCAAACAGAACTTAACTATGTGGTGTTATGGCCTAAGCTAATGTAGTATGACCACGTGATCATATGACTGACCATTGGGTGCCTGACCATGACCTTCACATGATTTCAGAAAGTGGGCACCACATCGACAATGACCTTCAATGCCTCACAAGGTCAAAACTTGACTGCGTGGTGGTATGGCCTAAGCTATGGTGGTATGACCACGAGATCATATGACTATGCCCATTGGGTACCTGACCTTTGACCTTGACGTTGACATTTGATTTGAGACAGTGGAGACCATGCTTAACAGAGCTTTCGCTCGTATAACTAGGTTCAAGCCGCGTTAAGCCCCAGCCACTTCTGTGTGTGTGTTTGACATCGGGCTTGCCAAGGCAGCCCTGACAGCATCAGGTGTGGAGGTCACTCCAGTGGTCGCTCGGCCGTTCCAGCGCAAGCCAAACGAAGCGACACAGTTAAGAGGGCGGTCGTGTATACGAACAACGAGGCTTCTTTTATTCCAGTACGATCACGATGCTAAGCTGCAAACACCGACTACATCGGTGCGCGCACAGAGCGTGGTTAAGGCAGGATGTACACACGCACACGAATGACACGGAATGCACATGAATCGGCACACGCGGAACGCGTATTACGCTGCCTCGGCGCTGGCTAAGACTGTGGAATGTTTAATCATACCGCCAGCTAGCCGCCAAAAGCGCATGCGCAGATAGCCCGCACCTGGCCCTTCGGGGGTGATCTGCGCATGCGCTGCCGGTAGCCAGCTGTAGCTGTATGCGCTAGTGGCGCATGGTAGCGCTATGCTAAAACTTTCTTGTACCTTCTCTCTCTTAACTAGGCACATGCTTGTCTCGCATTGATCGCCGCGCTCGACGGCGTTGTAGAAAAACCCGATTCCAAACATTATGCAAGATACAAGCAACTCAAACGTGCCGTCTACCAACTTCAAAAGCTTTTACCCAATGCTTTTACCCAACGAACATCATCAAAATAACAACCACAACGACCGTCTCAGTTTCGGTAAATGGAATTTGTCGAGCATATTTAAAATGTTAAAGGAATTTTACGTTAACTTTATTTTTTTACTGTATCGATCGACTTCGCTAAACGGCTAACGCTTTTTGCGCACGTCAGGAGGGTTATTTCTGTACTTTCTTTTTTCTTCTGTTGGGCGTAAATTTGTGCCAAGTTGTAAGGCTACGGGGCCCCAGTTAGCTAAAGTTGTCAAGTATTCCATGGACCGAAACTGATGTGGTCCAATTGCAGAACAATACAAAAGGACACACATTAACCAGCACAAAAGAGTACTCCGTACAAACACCATGGACCGCAAAGATCACGGCCAATTTTCTGTGATGTGTGCACCTTACCCTCATTTTCCTCATTTTTGATGTCATTGCGGCACTGCGTATGCTGAGATTTTTGTCGTTCTCTCAGCACGGTTAAACAGAAATGATGTTTATTTTGAACCCATGTGTTCAGGCTTCGTTTTTCGTGTGTACAACCTACCAATACGAAGGCTTCCTTGAACGGATTCATTTGCATTAACATGGGGCGGTTGCCTCTGAAGCAGCTGTCTCTCGGCAAGAACGCGCGGAAACGCACTGGAATTTATAGTCGGCAGTTTTTTTTAGGGGTATAATTAGGGACCACCCACCCACAGCCCCCCCTTCCCATCCCTTCCCATCTTCACCTTTACCGCTGCCTGATGCACGTCTTGAATAGTAGCCGGATATTACACAAGTTTGAGCACTCTTGATTGCCGGAAAGGACGGTATTGTATACAAGCTTCTATACGATTTTAGAGGAGGCGTTGATGTCTGCGGGCTGCCGGTGACCCGCTAACTACCGCCCGCCAATCAGTTCTGGGAGTTGGTTCTGCAGCCGTCCATGCGCTAGCTAGATCAACAAAACCATTTTGCTCCCCGCATGGATTTCAGAGCGACAGCTCCATGCCTCGGGGTAAAACTTCCGATTCCTATGCGGATGAGACAATGACCTCCAATGCCTCACAAGGCCAGCCGAACTTAACTGAGTGTTAGTATGGCCCAAGCTATGGTAGTACGACCACGTGATCATATGACGACCATTGGGTACCTGACCTCAACCTCTGACAATGACCTTTACATTTGATTCTGAGACAGTGTACATAGACAATGACCTAATGCCTCACAAGGTCAAACCGAACTTAAAAACAATGATAATATGACCACGATCATATGACTACGGCCATTGGGTACCTGACCTTGACCTCTGACAATGGCCTTTACATTTGATTTTGAGGCAGTGGGTAGTATACATCGACAATGACCTTCAATGTCTCACGACGACAAACCGAACTTAACTGCATGCTGGTATGGCCCAAGGTATGGTAGTATGACCACGTGATCATATGACTGTAGCCACTGAGTACCTGACCTTGACATGTGATTTGAGACAGTGGGCACCTGACCTTGACTTTTGTTTGCGACAGGAGACCATGCTTATCAAAGCTTTCGCTCGTATAGCTGTGTGCAAGTCGCGTTGAACTCCAGCCATTTTTTTTGTTCCTATCTCGCGTCTAGTGAGCAAATAGCATTTACTGAAGGAAACAAATACTTAAAACGCGAAGACCATTGCAGAGAACGTATGCGACGCGAGAATCGTGTCCTTGAGTTTTGATACAAAGTTTTATCGCGGTCGGTTTGAGCCAACGTTACTAGACCACCTGGTTTCTGTCTGGTGGTGCTGTTTGAGCTCAGCATGGACGAAAACTAGTCGACGGTTTTGTGTCAAATGTACAAGCTGTGCTCCAAAGTATCGACCCATTCGCCCACAATTCTAAGAACCTTGCATTTGCGATGACCTTAGTTATCGACTGCTGAACTACGAAACTCTAGGCTGTTATTCTATAAATAGGGAGACATCGGAGGTTACCTCGCTGCTGTCAGCGAACATAGTTGGGCGTCTGTGCGCCGCAGCTTGCAAACGTGGACATGCTTGTTTGGACACTAGAATGTACTGAGCGCAAAAAAAAAAAGAAGTGCACATATATCTAACAGTCCGCAATCCTGAGAACTCTCCAGGAAGACACATCGTGTGGAAGTGTTGAAATGAAGACATGGAGACGATTATGCAGCGTCATCCTGAAAGCAACTTAGATTACTTCCCCACACTGCCTGAGACAGATGCGTTTGGCAGAAAGAACTGAGTGTACCGTACGTATAGCCAACCTCTGGTGGTATCTATCACTCTCGCTATGACCTAAGATATCTAGTCTCCCGTAATGAATTTCTCAAGTGTTCATCACAAGTAAGCTAGGGGGGGGGGGGGGGGGGGGGGGGCTTGAGGGTTTAACTTTAGGAAGGACTGGGAGGCGGCTCTACTCGGCTGTCAAGACCTCAAGACTCAAAAGCCCTGGTTCAACGGACGCGGGCTGCGTTGCTTACTAATGGGGCCCCGGAATAGGGGCTCCACCTATATTGTGAGGGGAAAGGGATCCCAATCACCTCTCTAACGATTTAATGGTTGATAAATGTTTTTCACCACCACCAAAACGACTCTGGCTATGAAGGACACCGTAGTGGAGGGTTCCGGAAAATTTCGACCGCCTGGGGTTCTTTAACGTGCACAGACAAAAACTAAAGTTGTACTGTCTCCAAAACTATGCCGCTATTTCGGTCGGAGATACCTGACACTCAAAAGAACAGCTGGTGCTCTAGTTTTTTTTTCTGCTTTGTGCTGAATAAACGCCAGCAACTGGCAGCCTTCGGAGAACTGCGCTGACGAAGACCAGAATACAATCCGGTCTCAGTTACCGGCGTGAACGATTTGTGGCAGCAAGCCAGCAAATTGATGCATAAATTAAATGGTTCACAACTGTAGCATTAATCTTACATGAAGCCTGGCGGCCCCAATTAGCACATTCAGTAAAGACTAGTTTGTACCAAAGCAAGTATACAGGGAGTCCAATGAAGAAATAAAGAATCGCAAACACCACGGTCACCGGCGCTACGACGGACCTCCTGGACATTGTAGGCTTCCTGCATTGTTCAGTCGTGTAGACGGAATTCTGCGGCTCTCTCAGAGGAATAAATGCGCTCCTCGTTTACTTAAATGCATCCTTTTTTGTGCGGTTAAGTACTCCTGCCGTGTTCAAATAAAGACACCAACAGAGAAAGGAATAAAAACGAATATAAAATTAAATAAATAACTCTACAGTACAGAAATCTCCAAGCGTGTTGTTTGCTGCAAAACTGCAAATAAAATCAAGTTCGCCGCGGCTCATATGCACAGCTTCCCAGACGTCACACTTATAAACGGCTATCTAGGTAAGGACTAGACAATCACACGTTCAGGAGAAATAGCTTCCCGGGGGCCGAATTGCAACAAGTTAGCCACACGGGACGAAGTTTTCTATCATCAGAAATAAAAAGAAAATGTTCTAAAATGGGACACAGGCTTCATATTGGAAATAACTTAGCGCGCTTGCTCTGTTCGCTACCGTCTGACCCACTGGCCAATATATAAAACCACATCCCGGCATCCCGCGGGACCAATGCACATCACAAAATCCGTATAGTGTCGATGCAGCACAGTCACTCACATACACAAAAACACCCGACAATGGACTCGGAGTCGTAGTTCTTTGCTCGAAGCCAGAGCGCTGACTGGACGCACCACCGTACCCACCTGAACAAACCACGAACGTCACTTGTAACTGTATAGCCATGTGCTGTAGAGCGCACATGGCCTGTAGAGCGCACGGAAGAACAGAGCAGTGGATGAGAGGAAGAACGTAAAATGTCCCCCGTGCCCTTCGCATCTTTATGAGCCGTCAAGGTCGAGACGGATACAACTTGGACACATTCTCGACGCTGTCCAAAGGGGCTCGGGGTCTAAAGCGCCAAACGACTGGAATCGGAATGCGTGGAATTGGGAAGCCAAATCGGCTTGCTTATTCATTCCGATCTTGCGGACACGTGGTGAAGACTGCGCTGCCGAGTTTAGGATGCTGGACGCTTCTGGCAACGCTTGGAACGTGGCTCGGACGATCTCCGCACACCGGCCGATCATATATACAAAAAAAAAATCGTGACTCCGCGTACCTGGAAGACAGCAGCACGAACGAGCGCAGGGCCAACAATTGACATAAAGGCAGCGTTCATCGTGAGTTGCCTGTCCCTGTATATTACGTGTGCATCTTCTCGCTGCGTCTTTGTAGCCACGGTGAAAAATGCTACAGCAAGGGTGTACTACACTCTAAAACTTTTTACACCCTTCAAGGTGTAATCCTTTTGTCCCTAGGACTAACACCCTTTGAGAATGTTCACCAATGCCTTAAGGGTATTCTTGAAAACCATTATGGTAATAGGGGGCTCATGGGCACCACGATTTATGAACACCTTAAAGGGTGTTAGCCATGGGACATTCTGGGGCATCTTTTTTTACACCTTTAAGGGTGTAAAACAGTTTAGAGTGTACGTACTGAATGCTTAGTGACAACGAAGAAAAATTACGTGGCCTTTGGGTTTTCACGCTGGCAACGCGCACGGGACGTGGCAGAAGAAGTGATCCCCGGTCACCCGTCACCACGTTTTCTTCGCCCACCAGTCCCACGGATCGTCTGTATCGAGGAAAACTGGAGTAAACGCTCATTGGCTGCGCCGTAGACACGCAGCTTTGGAGCAACTGTAGAAGGACGTCCGCATCTTCTGTGGCTATGGACACCGTTCGACATTCTGAGGCAGTACTACGTTCCTTCTGGAGTCAGTCATGGCGATGCTAACGTCGCTACGCAGCACCCATCTTGCACACAGAGCGCTCTTTTCGACCAAGCACAATCGCTGCTGCGGCTCCACGGACGCAGACGACGCTGATCGCGACGTTCGCAAGCATATTTCCTTCTTCAGCATGCTCTCCGGGTTCCGTGAACATTCCCAGACTTGTCAGACTTCGTTCCAAATTTTCCTGGAACGGAGTTTAAGCGCATATTACATAATGTGGTCTTGTAGCAAACCGGATTTTAAAGATGATCGCCTGGTACGTCTCGGCACAGCCTACAGAGACATCCGGTTCTGCGCTTTGGGCTTTGAGGCGCCTGCGGGGGACAAGCTGCAACGACGTCGCAGTCTCAAAACTCGTGCTCCTTCCTCGCACGTCATGACGGAGGGATAGGTCACGACGACGCAGAGGGCGCCACCACCGGGGCCGCTGTGTGCGAGGTCCTGTTGCCGCTTCCCGGCCTGATCCTGGGCGGCTGTCCAGGACAGGCGAGGTCTCTGCGCCGCAGCATCTTCATTCGCCGCCCTACAGCCTCCAGCAGGCGGGGCTTCCAGTAGTAGACCTTGGTGTCGCGCACCGAGGTGGCGTTGACGCAGTCGTTGCCGCCGAACTCGCACACGCGGTAGTGGTGGAGGAAGGCGACGCTGGACGCCACGTTGACGGTCGTCTTGCCGGCCAGGAACTCCCAGACGAAGTGGTTGCCCACCTCGACGACGCTCTCAGGCTCCAGGATGCACTTGGAGCGCTGCCGGTGCGCGTGCAGGTGTAGCTTGCGCATCGTCTTGCGCAGAGTCACCAGCGGCAGCTTGTCCTTGGCGGCCACGGGGTCATCGGGCCATTGCAGGTAGAAGAAGGCGTTGCGGAAGGAGTAGGCCCCAGCGCGGCCACTCTGCGCACAGAACGGCGAGATTACTGAGGGCCCTCTGTAAGCGATACGGCAGTGCACTTTCCGAACATACCAGATAAAAGCGTTAAGCCCCGCCGTGGTGGCTCAGTGGTTACGGCGCTCGGCTGCTGACCCGAAAGACGCGGGTTCGATCCCGGCCGCGGCGGCCGAATTTCAGTGGAGGCTAAATTCTAGAGGCGATGTTCTAAATTCTGTGCGATGTCAGTGCACGTAAAAGAACCCCAGGTGGTCGAAATTTCTCGGAGCCCTCCACTACGGCGTCCCTCATAGCCTGAGTCGCTTTGGGACGTTAAACCGTAATAAACCAAACTAAACGTTAAGATAAGGAGGAGGCATCAGCGGCAAAAGGTGTTCGAGGGCAGCCTGCACTAATACAGAACAATTGACGCCTGAATGCAACAGCCTAGCGGTACTGGCTACGACAACACAGGTTGTGGGCATCACTTTCAAAATGCTTACTTAAAAATTCGGCACAATGAAGTCACAACTGTAGCTAGACGCAATCTGACTGCGCTGATGCTAGGGGGTCCAAGTGAGGCTTCTCGAGTAAGCGTTTCGAAGAGAACAGGAGAGTAATTGCAAGAGGTGATTCAGTTTTGGGTGTTCTCATTTCAGTGCGATTTCTGGACAAATCAACTCAGTAATAATTGCGAATGCAGTGTAGTCCAAGGGCGTGCCCTGAATTTCTTTTATAATAAAGTTTTTTCTCTCTCTTTCTCCACTGTATTGATTGGTCCCGAAGCCACTAGCTATGCTGCTAGGTGAATCACGAACAAGCGTGCATGCCTTCTCGAGATGGGTGACTGCGGCGCACACACGCACCTTGTTCCGCTCCTGGAGCCTCTTGAGCATGGTGGGTATGGTGATGTTGCCGGCGGGCACGATGAACTCGTCCAGGTCGATCATGGCCACCCACCGGAAGCGGTACATGACGCGGTACAGGCAGTCGTTGAGCGCCGCGAACAGGGCCTCGGTGCGGATCTCCCGCTGCGAGGCGATGGGGAGCTCCCAGGGCAGCAGCGTCACCAGATTCTCGCTGGCGTACCGCTCCAGCAGGCAGCCCACGTCGGGACCCACCGTGTGGTTGTAGAAGACGAAGTGCGACGCGCCCAACGCCACGTTCAGCTCGATGAACTCGGCGAACTGAAGCACCTGCAAGGCACGCGACCACGAGATGTTTACTCGCCTACGTAGGGGGTCAAGTGAGTGGCATCGAAAAAATTAGGCCGACACTAATTGTGGGAATGTGAAAGCATTACTATCCCTGCGCGCGTATGCCCATTCATATTTTTAAACAATGGTCGTCTTGTTCTGGTTTTTAGGCTAAACTGGCGCTAAGGTCTCCTTTTCAGTGTTTCAGGGTCAAATTATTGCCTTTTCACTCTTCTGTCAATAGGTATGCTATCCTCCTCATCCCAGCTCTTCTGGCTCGGAGACTAACCAACCCCTGCTGCGATTCAGGGAAATAATAACGCATTATAGCGACAACCATAGCCGTTTCCCGGCCCCAGCAAAGGGACTGAGTACGACGGAGGAGCGAACTTTAAGGCGCCTGCAGGAAGGTACTCTGCTCTGTCCTGCAATCATAAAACATTACGATCCCAACACGGATGGGCGATGCCCGCACTGTGGGGAGACCTGTGATATCTTCCACCTGGTGTGGGCATGTACTCAAAATCCCCACCTCTCCCCTTCCCCTACCCCTTCCAGAGAGGCATGGGAGACTGCCCTCCTCAACTGCTCCTCGCTTGAGTCCCAAATGGCTCTGGTGAAACGGGCGAGAGACGGGGCATCGTCATGCGGCGTCCCGGACTAGGGACGCCGACTATGTAGCGGGGCCACTCTGTGGCTCCCAAACACTTTCATCAAATAAAAGTTTTCACCACCACCACCACCCCACGAGCAGTTCATGTTAGTTACTTAAAGATGTTTATGGTACCTCTTTAATTGTCTCGCCTTACATGCTTAGTGCCATGTATTCTTGTAAATGCGAATGTATCTGGTAACCTTGGCATGTGTACATATGTAAATAATTTTTTTTTTCTAAACATGACACCACCCGGAACGCTGTAGGATGAACGACGTGCATCACAAAATTGATACGAAAGTCTGGGAAGGCATACAATTCAAGGTACATATGTTGTCGGTTCGAATCCCTGTAGCACGTTAGCCGCCATCTTGATTACTGCACATGTAAGCTATATGCAACGAGAAATCTTATAACACCATCCGGAACGCTGTACTATAAAGGGTTGCGTCACAACTTGGGTGCGATGTATAGGATTGTCTCAAATGGCGGCGCTCGGCTTGCTGCGTGCGTCACAAGGCCACCTGATGACGTCACTTTTTCTTGCCATCGCTGGGATTTTCTGTACCATCTGCGAGTACGGACAAGCAATGCGTCCGCAGTAAAACTGGAGAGGACACTTAAGCTCAGTACTAAGGGTATGACGCGATATCATTAATGGGGTAAGGCCCATATATGAGGAACTGGTTATTCTCTGCTGTGCATTGTGCAGCGATTAAGCGATGCGCCATTGCCCTGCGATGGCAGGTGTTGCCACCGGAGCGACTTGCGGGACCCAGATTGCAAAGCAGGTTGCCATGAAGTCACAAGGCCACGTCTAGGGTGCTTCTCTGGAGGCTCTTAACGCTATCGCGGTAAAAAAAAAATGATGGTCGATTTGCGCAGTTATGCCAAATGGGAATTAAGTGCGGTGTTAGTTAGGTTTTCACTTCGGTTCCAGTGTTTATAGTCTGCGCCAGAGTGTTGCGTCTAGGGCGGGGTTTGGCGGAGGGTAGAGCTGAAGCGAGGCTCTGTAGGCCTGCGTCAGCTCGCTGCGTGAGCAGACCACTGCCACCGACCGGGTTGCCAGTGTTATGGACCTCAGGAACATGCACTTGAGTGCAGTGCGGTCGTGCGGGGACCCAGGGGCGTGTCCCGACTTCCTTTCATAATAAAGTTTTTTTTTCTTTTCCAGTGTTAAGATGCAGTATTCACGGATGGCAGTTGTTCGGATAGCGATAATGGGTTAATGCAAAGCCACATAGCCTATACTTCGTCTCACAAGATGTTTGCAGCACTACGGAAGGCAGAGTTTTCTCGTCCAATCAGGGCTGCAGGAACACAAAAAATAGACCCTCGAATATTTGAGCATGTAGGACTATTAATCAAAGAATAAGCACAGCAACTGAAAACATAGCTTGGACTGGTAGATTTAGAAGGTAGAGTGTGCTTCAATCACTGGGGAAATTAACATACAAAGCCCGTGCGGACACAGCTCTGCGGAGGCCTGCTGCGAGGCAGTGATGCGTCGCCATTTTCCAACATGGCGTCAGCTGAGTTGGTTGTGTCGCCTGTGTGCCCTACACCGACAGTGCGCTGTTTTCTCAAGCAGGCGATCGCAGTTGGCTTCTTTAAGTGCTTCGCGTCGAGAGCGGGGGCAGTTCAAGTATGAATGCGCTCATCAAGAGGACGGCAAAACTCAGCTGTGCGAGCGAACGCTTTGCCAGTGGACAAAGCAGACGTTGAAGGCGGGCATGTTGTCCCTGATGAAGCCGGCAGCGTTACAGTGATATTCAACGCACCATATCATTCTGTGAAGCAGGATAAATTGCGGTGGATGAGTAGCCTCAAAAAAGGCCATACAGACTTGGCTGTTCGGAAAAGGAGTCGCGTGGAGCAGCGACATGGGGAAGGCCGAGCTCATGAAGATTGTCAACGTGAACACCGGTATGGGGACCGATACCGTGTAGACTGCATCTCCGAAGCTGCTGGTCATATCGTTGTGCGCCTGCCACCCTACCACTGCCAATCGAACCCGGTAAAGCTTGTTTGGAGCGATGTCAAGAGTTTCGTGGCCAGTCAAAACAAGAAGCTCCAAGTCGTGGAGCCTCTGGTTTGGCCTGCTGAGAATTGGAAGAATTACGTGCAGCATATGTTATCAGTGAGGAAGATGTGATGAGGAAACTGGACCACATCATCGACGATATTGTTGACCAAGGAACTGGTGTTGTTGTCAACCTGGAGGACGACACAACCAGCAATGCTAAATGGAGTTGGGATGAGGACGATGAGATGAGCCGCTTTAACGTGCTAACGTGCACGCAGAAGTCGGGACAATCAAGTACTGTCGCAGTGAGAGTAACGAAAATGAGAACTACATCGTATTTCATGAGATATGGCAGACGCCGTAGTGGAGGACTCCGGATTAATTTTCACCGCTTGTGCGTTGACTTTCGCGCAGCGCAGGTCATTTCGCCACCATTGACATTCGGCTGCCCCGGCCTACATTCGACCCAGCTTAATAGTGTAGTGACCACGCTGGAATAAATAAATTTATATACACATGACAGGAATATGGAAATAACTGCGACGTAACAACAGAGGAACTGATACTAACAAGTGGCGAAAAAAAAAGAAAAAAAGTGGGGCCAGAGTTTTGGAAAGGACGTCCGCCTATCCAAAAACGAACAGATGAAAGAATAAAAAGATATTAAGTGCCATTTGCTAGAGATAGAAGCTAACTATTAGTACGCCTTCTTTGACATGGATGGAGCCACCTATCCGTCTTTGCGGGTCGACAGGCGCGTAGGAACACACTAATGTAGTGCGCGCCATCCTGGTTGGACGAGAGAGCTCTACCTTTCGTAGTGCTGTCAACATTTTGTGAGACGGAGTATGGACTAGGAGGCTTTGGTTAATGTCTATCTCTGCAGAAATGGTCATCCTCTACATTCATAGCTCCCTGGGAGCCTTCCTACCACTTCTTGTGCAGTGGTGTTCTTCCCAAGCAGCCTCTCATGATAGACAGACGGAGGAAATGACCACTGGACGCGAAGGTAATATTCATACCCAAACCCAACAAACCACTTACCATTCAAAACCTTCGCCCGATTTCGCTAACCTCATGCCTCGGGAAGCTCCTCGAGCATGTTGTGTTAGCGAGACTCACAAGTCACATGGCGGACAACAATATTTACCCGCATAGCATGGTGGGATTCCGCCCCCATCTATCCGCACAGGACGCCATGCTGCAACTCACACACGACCTTTTTGACCCGCTTCTTCCAGGTCACACCAAGGCAGCCTTAGCTTTGGATCTTTCCAAAGCTTTTGTTCGCATTTAACATCAGGCGATCATGACTGCCCTGTCCCCATTGAATGTGGGTGTGCGCACGCATGCCTACATTCAAGCATTCCTCACTGACCGCACAGCTGAGATACACTTCGGCCCTTTGACTTCCCCCTCCTAAACGCTTCAGAGTATCGGCACTCCTCAAGGGTCCGTCCTTTCCCCCTTTCTCTTTAACATTACCCTCATCCCCCTCGCCCGAAAATTGGCAACTATTCCCCACCTGAAGCACACTCTTTATGCCGACGATATCACCATGTGGACCACTCACGGCAGTGACGGCGACATAGAGAGCACCTTACAGAAAGCAGCCACCCCCACCCAAAATTACGCAAGGACCATCGGACTGTCTTGCTCCCCAGAAAAGTCCGAACTGCTCCTCGTCCGTCCTAAGAAACACCGCTGTCCCCGCTCCCCCATTGCCATTGAACTGAATGGTGACCCAGTACCTGAGGTTGGCACCCTCCGTGTATTGGGTCTGCACATCCAGAACGATGCAAAAACGCCACTACCCTCATGAAACTCAAGCAGGTTGTAGGCGCGATATCGCACCTCATCCGCAGGGTTTCGGGACGTCATAGAGGCATGAAGGAGCGCGACCTATGTCGCCTCATTCATGCCTTTGTCCTCAGCCGTGTGCTGTACACTACCCCATACTTACAACTATCCAAACATGAAATAAACGCTTTGATTGCTTTGATTCGCAAGGCATTCAAAGTAGCACTTCATCTTCCCCTGAACACACCAACAGAAAGATTACTAGGCCTGGGTCTCCACAACACGATCGGGGAACTGGTGGAGGCCCACCGACAGGTCCAATACATCAGGCTCACACAAACCTCCACAGGTCGGTATATCCTGGACTCCCTCGGAATCAGAATACCAGCCAACGACCCCTTCACCGGGAGCTCCTCATCAGGCCGCTCCCGAGGAATATGCACCCGTCCCACCATGAGCAGCGCCGCAGAGCCCGTGCGAAGGCACTCCATCGATAGTACGGCTCTGAGCCGGACGCCGTATTGGTGGACGCTGCCTGCACGGGTGATGAAGCGACAGCAGCTGTAGTGGACTCCTCTTTATCCACCCTACTCACACTACCTCTCCCTCCAGACACCTCCCCAGAGGCTGCAGAGGAAGCCGCCATTGCACTTGCTATCACCCGCACGGAAGCCCGGTACATTTTAAGTGACTCCAAAACTGCTATTCTAAATTTTGTTCGAGGCCGACTCCATGTCCCTGCTTTTGGCATACTGGACTCGCCCGATGCACCCCCACCCCGCCAAGTGGATCTGATATGGGTGCCTGCGCACTCCGGGAATCCCAGAAACGAGGCCGCCAACCTTTTAGCCCGAGGTTCTTTAAACCGGGCTCAGGTGGCCTCGGATCGGGGATTCACGAAGGAGCGCATGCACTCATTCAGCGAGCTGACACAGGCCTACAGAGCCTCACGCCAGCTCTACCCCCCGCCCCACTCCTCCCTATATAACAAACAAGCAACACTCTGGCGCAGACTACAGACACACTCTCTCCCCTTACCCTAGCACACTATCATCCCTCCTTCCCAATCCGGCATGCGCCCTATGCCCAGAACCCTTCGCCTCTTCCCTCCACATCCTTTCACTCTGCCCGGCGGACCCTCCCCCGCGGGACCTAGAAAACCTCAAGACCTGGGAGACCCGGCTGCGCTCGGAGGACCCGGCAGTGCAGACCATCGCCACCGGCCGGGCTGCCAGTGTTATGGACGTTAGGAACATAAACACTTGAGTGCAGTGGGGTCGTGCGGGGACCCTGGGGCGTGCCCCGAATTCCTTTTACAACTAAGTTTTTTCTCTCTATCACTGGTCGATTTGCGTAGTTACGTCAAATGCAAAACAGGAATGTATTCAATCTTTCTTTTGATTTGGGTTACGAAGCCCCGGAGGGCCAGCCAAAAATTGCCTCTGCCGACGGTATTGCACGTCGTCGAGGCGGGGCATTGGGATAAGTTTTCAACTAGCAATAGTCGCTCCTCAGTCGAGACTTCATGGGATGCGACACTGCCTCTGCGCAAAGCTGACATTGCACTGGGCAGTGCTGGAAGGCCGTCCTCGCCATGCCACCTTCCTGGGCGGGTTCCTGCTGCTACTTAAGCAAGGAAAAATGCAAGACTACTTGCTAATTCACAATACGCATTTCACGAAAGATTTGCAATGTGTACGCGGCAGCAGCTGTTTAGTCGAATCGACGAAACTGCTCTTCTGGGAAGAGTGTTCCTCTGTTGTTCACGCAACATTCGAACACTCCCCCAACAGGCGTCGGCATGCGTCATCGCTGCCCTCCTCTCTCCTCCTTTGAAAATGAAAATGGATATTGGTTTTGGGGGTGTCCTCCTTTCCCGAGCTGATATTCGGGAGCCGCGTGCAAAAACTGATGAATTGGTTTTTGAGGAAAGGAAATGCCGCGCTTATCTCTCTCACATATCTCGATGGACACCCGAACCGCGCCGTAAAGGAAGGAAGGAAGGTGTGAGTGAAAGAAGAAAGAGAGAAAGAGTTGACGTAGTGGAGAGAGAGAGAAAACTTTTATTGCTCTTTCAAGAGATTCGCGGAGATGAAGACTTCTTGGTCGTCCTGCTTGGGCGCTGGCGACTTGAGTCTTCGAGCAAGGGTGGGCCCTCAGTCCAGGGCTCCACTGAGTCGTGCCGCTTCAACAGCGTGCTGTACCAAGGCCCTCTGGACCTCGAGCTCGCTGCTGGAGAGACAGCTCTCCCATTGCTCCTCACTCGGTGTTTGATAATTGTGGAATGCTATGTTTCTTTCGCACTCCCAGGTAATGTGATAGAGTGTAGGTGTACCGCCGCACCAGGGACAGTCTGATCTGAATTGCGTTGGTGACATTTTGCTGTATATGTACAGGTTAGGAAAAGTGTTCGTCTGTAGCCTACGCCATCCTACAGCCTCTTCCCTAGTCAGTGCTCTGTGTGGTGGTGGATACCTCAATCTAGTTCCCCTATAAAGTTGTAGGGTCTCTGCGTAGCCTCCCTCGCACGCGAGTAGCCGTAACTCCGGGGCGTCCGATAAGCCTGCTCGGTAAGTGAGCCCTCGAGCCAGGCTGTCCGCCCTTTCGTTTCCTGCTACGCCTGCGTGAGCTGGCACCCAGATGATATGCTGTATAGGCGTTTTTCCAGCGGAAGCTGCCGCCTCGCCGATGATCCTAAGGGCGATGCCGCTAATGTTGCCCTTCGTATAACTCTTGCATGTTTCTTTCGAGTCCGTTAGAATGTTCAGGGAGCGGCCTCTTCTATAGCCTTCGGCTACCGCCAGCGCGACGGCAATCTCTTCGGCCTCCGCTATCCCCGACACTCCACTGAGGTCTCCAGCATAATTTCGACCACCGGGGGGGGATCTTTAACGTGCACTGACATCGCACAGCACACGAGCGCCATCGAAATGCGGCCACCGCGGTCGGGTTCGAACCCGGGTACCCCGGCCACCGCGGCGGGTCCTTTATGTTCTAATATGTCTTTCTGGCCAAGTGTGTTTTGATTACCTTGTATTATATATTCACTTTTACAACATTTTTTTGCAGCTAACGACGATCTTTAGTTGATATCCTTTCTATTAGAAGACAATACTTTAGTCTGAAACCCCTTTCCGTATTCAAACGTACAAATGTACGCACTTGATTTTTTTTTTTAATTTTGAGAGCTGGTGAGGCCAAAGAGCGCCATGGCAGAGTGTATTTTGGTGTACTCAAGCTGGGGGCAAATACCCTTTCTTCAAGCACTTCGTCACCCCATAGAAGCCGATCATCAGATCAGGGAAAGCTTGTGCCCGTACCCATTGGAAACTGGTTGGTACCGGGTGGCACTGCGGATCGATCCCCGTACCTCTCGCACACGAGGAGGATGCTCAAACGATCAGACTACCGCTGCGGTTCATGTAGAGTCGGGGTCAGGCGTCTTTGACAACCAACTCCCCCATGCACTCCAAGTTCCGAACCCTGCACTCCGCATGCAGGCGTCACCTGACGATGCACTACAGGTGTCGAGACCGGGGAAGAAGGGGTGGTGGGGTCAGATAGTTTTGACTCCAACTGCACGTGCTTCAAGGAAATAAACTAGCTCGAGGTTATGTCAGCAGAGCAGTGAGTCGAGTTGAGCCCCCAGATTTCACGAGATCATTTCACGAATACACCAAACAGTTTAAACTGGAAAGGAGGATCTATCCGCCACCAGACAAAAAAGCTCGACAAAAGCCAGGGGATAACGTGGAGTCTGCTCCAGACGCTAGCCTTCTTTAGCCCGTCGAGACTAGCGCACATGTATCCAGCCCAATACAATCCGACTTGTTAGCAATGCGGCGAGTTAGCCGGATATGAGCACATTTTATGGAGCTGCAAAAAGGCGCCGCCACCAGCGGACCTACTACCAGTCCCTTCTCTAGAGCGGTTGGAGGCTATACTGGCCAGCTCAGACCCGTTGACGCAAGTCCGGGCCACTGAGTGGGCTCACAAGGTCGCCAAGAGCCATGGGCTCGAAGCCACCTAGTATAATTTCCACTAGGGCTCAGTGCTGGCAATAAATGTTTTCCAATCCAATCAAACTCACAGATTCCACTTTCTCGCTTTTGAACAAGGAAGGCCACAGCCCAGAACAGAGCGTGCTGTAAAGCCGTATACCCTACCTTATTGTACTCGTAGTGGATGGGCTTAACGCAGACGGCCAGCTCCCGTTCCTCGGGCAGCCTGTCCAGGGCCGAATCATCATCCCGGCGGTGGACGGCCAGCAGGTTGCGCGGCATGCTCCGGTCGTTGAGCCGCTGCACGGACACCCACAGGGGCGTCTCCCCGGTCATCCCCGCGGGCAGCGGGCAGAGCAGGAAGAAGGCCGAGTAGCGCAGGTTCCAGTTCTCGCGGATCAGCTTGTTGGAGGCGAGCACGGTGGCCGACTGGAAGGACTCGTCGTCGCTCATGGTGCGCCAGAAGATGCGGCACACCACGCGGTCCGTCAGGCGGGTGCGAGCCGCGGCGATCACGCGGATCATGCGCACCCGCCGGGCGTCCAGGTAGGCCGAGAAGACGTAGAAGCGGTCGTTGGTGCGCCGAACCCGCTGCCAGCGGTCGCCCCTGGCCTCGGCCAGTTCAACGAGCGTGCTCATGTTGGCGTCGGCCGGAAGGTCGGAGCCCTCGGTGCCGCCAGGGTACAGGCCGCCGTCGCGGTGGCCCTCGTCGCCAGACTGCGAAGACGAGCACACAGGGTTGCGGAGAAATTTTATCTACTGGCCTGGCTAGCTCGTAAACGTTTTGTATTGAGGCAAAGCGTGACACAATGGCGATATATGTGTATGCCTTCTTCTGCAATACAAACAACAGAAAAGGAATGAAAATTTTACATAACGAAGTTTAAAATCTGCACCTTTCGCCATCCGTAACTTGATACAGTCGAGCCTCGTTATAATGAAACAGTTTATAACGAAACAATGGATATAACACGGGCTATAACGAAGCTATGGTTGTAACGAAGTAATCCCCGAGCACCTTCAACTTATTTTTAACGAGGCTCAACTGTATTACAGAACACTTAATGGTTATCTGGTGACTGGTTCTGTAGTGATTCCCTTTTGTGACGTCCTTCTCTGCCCACGTGCTGTTGCCAGCAGGGGATGCCAGTCGTGATGGTGAGACAGAAGATACTTCCACGTTCTAATCCATGGAATCGGAGGTTTGAAAAAATTATTCCGCCGTAGCTTCACCAGCACTCAGCTTTGTGCGAGCTATATTGTTAGAGTGAATTTAGCTATGGCCATGGTTGGCTGGATTGGAGGTTCGGGAGTAGGTTTACGTGACTGACCTGCGTTCAAATTGAGGGCTGAGGTGGCTGTGTCCTCCGAGGGCCAACCCAGCAGAGGACCGCTTAAAGAGGGACGAGCATTCGCCGTCATCGATTGCACGAGGCGCCATGTACAGGTCCCCGAGCAGCACAGGTAATTGGCCTAGTATTGGAAACGTATTGACGAAAACTACAAAGGCCCAGAATGAAGCCATCCTTTTGCAGTATTGGGTCGATTACCTGTGCGTGTTTCACCTGCCTCTAATGTTCCGACTTGGGGTGAGCCGCCTCTCTCATGACTGCGTTCTTACTGCGACACACTCTGTGGTCCAACACTCTGCGTTGCAGCGTATACCTGGAAGAGGCTGTCAAGGATGCCCGGCTCCAGCGGGTCCAGGACCCGGTTGGGCGCGTCGGAGACCAGCTGCGTGAGGAAGAGGCAGCCGAAGAGCAGCAGGAACACCAGCGCCATGTACACGGACAGGAAGCGGCGGTCCACGGCGCGACGACTGCTCAGGCCGGAGCTGTACGTGCCGCCTCGGTGCCTGCGGAGGAGGACGCACGATGGATACAACGCCTCCTGAGGCAGGAAAGCCACGCTCGAGATTATTTTTCTCCCAGACGTCGGTATTGAGGCCATTTACGTACCACAGATCCGGGCCAATGAAGAATATTATCGGTGAAAATATCAAGCTTCCAGATAAGGTTTGGTTGGTTTATGGGGTTTAACGTCCCAAAGCGACTAAAGATATGAGAGACGCCGTAGTGGAGGGCTCCGGAAATTTCGACCACCTGGGGTTCTTTAACGTGCACTGACATCGCACAGTACACGGGCCTATAGAATTTCTCCTCCAAAGAAATTCAACCGCCGCGGCCGGGATCGAACCCGCGTCTTTCGGGTCAGCAGCCGAGCACCATAACCACTGAGCCACCAAGCTGCCAGATAAGATTAAGAAATTTCCAGAAACTGAGTGGCCGCAGGGCAGGGCTAATCGGACATCAACATGCAGGAGAGGCCAAGCACATGGTTGGTATGGTATGGCGAGGCACGGCATATGTGGGGTTTTTGACGTCTTAAATCTACACATGGGCTTTGAGATGTGCCGTAGTGGAGGGGTCCGGTTCAATTTGGACCACCTGAGGTTCTTTATTGTGCGCTCACAGCGCGCAGCGCATTGGCGTCTTTTGTATTTCTCCTCCATCGAAACCCGACCGTAACGATATCCATGAGGTCTGACCCTCAACGTAAACAACGAACATTAGCTCTAGATTTACCCACTTGTCGAACCGCGCATTTCATAAAAGCGCAGCCGCCCTTCCCAGCTAACCTCGGACTCCGGGGGATGAGAGAACTGACTGCTTTCATCGGGCGTGCCTTGCTACCTGTCTTGTGGCCACTACTTAGTTTGCAGTCCAACACATCAGTGCCATGTTGCGAGAGAAGGAAGCTATATATGTATGGGCCTAAGAAAAAAAATTAAACCGTAACATTCAAGGCGGCTACTCATAACATCTACTCATAACATATTGATAACTGTCCGCTGTAGTATACAGACAGTGATGATAAAAAAAAAAGCCTTCTTGGAGATCACTTCTAATTGCGAGGCAACTGTGGAATATTGTAAGATACTGGTGGGAAAGTATTGATGGGCTGGTTTAAACTTCCGACGCATAGCAAAATGTTTTAGAGTGTCCTGCGCTCGGACCTAGTATACACTCTAAACACACAGGAGAAAAAAGGTAAACTGTCCTCTAGCGCACACATTTTTATAAAAGGAAAACTTACTTCCTTTCCACTTCCATATAGACTCGTTTGTGTTTATAGTGTAGTCAAGACTGATATTCAGAACCAATTGGGTGCGTTTTGGCAATGAATAGAAGGTAGCTACAAGCGTGTCGAGGAGGGGGTCTGTGGATATATCGATTGTTGTGGCTAAATCTTACGATATGCGAAAAAAATTCGTTAATTAACAACTTATCACTGAGAAAATGCGCTTGTCCAAAATTTCTGGGTACGAAAAAGCTGCGTGCGAGGGGTGAATTGAACCACGAAATTCATAGCTTGAAACCGGACGTGTACCCGTGCGTCTACTGGTATCCTTTCTTTTTGGTAGGACAACCACTGCGACGGAAGGTGGCGTGCTCTGTTGCTCTTTCGCTGCGTCGTTTCATGTGCACACTCGGCAGCTGGGCGGAGCAAACGTGAAATACTTTCGTCCTGCCCTGGCAACGCTACAGCTTCCTACAAAGGAACGGCTGCCAGATACTATTAAGGCGAAAGCTTTTAGTGGCTCATACTGTCGTCCGTTAACAAAGCGTGCCACACGCGTTTAACTCGGGAACTACAAAATGTTAGAAGAAAAGCAATGCTTGCATCAAATAGAGGAGGAAAAATGAGCCTAGAATTCAAGTTTGATGACTGTAGATTAATTAGTTCATTAATTATAATCAAAAATGTTGAAATTGCATCGAAATAGCGCGGACGTCGATATAGCCACGAAAACGGTGTGACGTCAGATCCACCGGAAGTCGTCACGGGATAGTGAAAATTATCACAGAATGGTCGGGAAAATGTCGGATTTGTGTCAAATTATATAGATGAAAAAATGTGTAATTAAGCGTAATTAAACCTTAAGATCCCCGAAAAATGTATAATTTGGGTATAGATATAGCCACGGAAACGGTGTGACGTCACATCCAACGGAAGACGTCTCGGCATAGTGTCCTCGGCATTCGCCTCTCAGCACTTTAGTTGCCAAAGTGTTCTCGCAATTTTTTATAAATTGTAAGAAATGGCAGTTATTGGAAACTCTTTTAGGAACTGCCACAGAGAGAGAGAGAGAAACTATTTCACTTGACGTTTAAGACCTGTAGGTATTCCTCCTCCACGATGACCACCACACTCACCATTGGGGTTCCGTTCGAAAAACAGGAAAGGAAAGTTTCTGTCGTCATAACACATTTTCTGTAATGTTTTTTTTTTACCAAGGGCTTGCAGTAACAACAGAAATTATTTTGTAGTAACAACAGAATTTTGTGTAGTTGCTATTGAGAAGTTCTACAGAACTATATAGGAAATTACGACAGAAAAAAATACATTTACTGCAGAAAAATACTACAGAGCAGCAGAAAAATCTGTTGATACGAAAAAACTACAAAAGTTTGTCGCATTTTTGCCACGATTCTCTCAGTTTTTTCGACTGGGGAATAAGAGGGGATTACGGTAACGAGGAGGTTGTTAAGTCACAGAGACAGCTTCCTTTAGTATTTCTCAGCACAAGCCGAAGAAAGCCTTCGAGGAACAAAAACGACTTGGCGGCAGCACATTCACGACGTGCCTCCATTCAGCAAACTATTCAACCATTAGATGATGACAAGACGAACGCGTGAACGAATAAACGCAACCGGACAACAAAAGAAGTCGCTCAACGCAAAGCGAGAAAGTCAACAAGGCAGAGGGCTGCTCGGGAACGTAAAGCAAGGGTCCGTCCGAACTCTTCCGGGGGCGCCTGTCATTGCGTGTACAGGTCGGGTAGGCTTTGTTATATTCCTCCTGTCCCAGGTGCTCTTTTCTAGATGTCGTTGGCGGTGTCAAGCTGAAAAGGAACGCAGTAAGGCGAAGGGGGAAATCTGTCTCGCAAGTGTGCGTGCGTTGCGTCGTCGGACGCCATACAGAGCCCGTCCGTCAGGACGCCAAGGCCACTGGTTCCACCAAGGACAGAGCAATATAGCCCCCCCCCCCCCCTTCCCGGGGGTGGGGGGGGGGAGAGAGACAAATAAAAGAGGGTCAGACTACACCGGCTCAGCGGATGACAGCGCGTAGGACCTTTATTGGAAGTTCCCGCGGTGTCAGCGACTGGCGACGTGCGATATGTGCGTAGGCAAGATTGCCGGTCCCGAAAAGGTGAAAAAAAAACAAACCTTGGAACAACAGAAATTAGGAAAACCGACGCAAGAGACACTGGAAACTTCGAAATCTTTCGGGACAGAGAAGTAGCGAGGGAACGGCAGTATTTTTTGCTGTCAGAGCAATTTGGGCTCGACGGTGGGTACGGCAGACGTGGAAGCGGGGAACAAAAAGGAATGAAAATGTGGAAAGGCAAAAAGAAAAAAAAAAGAAACACAGTTCCGCCCTTTTTGTTTGTTCTTAAGTCTCTTTTGGCTTGTACTAGTGGCAGGACTGATCAGTGTTTGGGCGACGTTACCGAGGAAGACAACGATGGGGACGGTCACGTCGACGCTTTTGTTCGACCACACATACCCCACAACACCTCTGACAGGTTGTTACCTGACCTGTCTTCACAGTTAGACGCGAGCCGCTTTCGAGAAAAGCGCTGAGCGGCTGAAGTGAGTCTGAAGACCCTTGAAGGTTCGTTCGCCAGTGAACACCGTGTGCCGTCCAGCAAACCAAAAACCTCTCAGAGACGTCTATAGCTAGACGTCTCTGAGAGGTTTTTGGTTTGCTGGGCGACTACAGGGCGGATATGCTTTCAAATTCAACAACCTCTTGAGCGTTTCTCTTCAAGAGCAACAAATTTTGCGCGAAGGACAAAGTGTGCGCTCACACAATGGGTCCACCCTCCTCTTTGATTGACAATGACATTCATTCCAGAGCGCGCATCAGTCCAGCTATCATCCGCACTTGTCGTTTGTGAGCCTATTCACGAACGTATGGTGTGTTAAAAAAAAATGGACGGTGAAGTGGAAAGAGTTCACTCACAGCGTGAAAGGACAGACGAACACAAGAACCGAATACACGAACTGTTCTTGTGTTCGTCTCTCCATTCGAGCTGTGACTATTCTTACCATGACCAACCAACTCGCCCAAAGTTCAGCCCTTCGTTGGACGTGCTTGGTGGCTAGTTGGTTCGTTTTCGAGGAAATTTACAAAACTGCTCAAAAAGACGCCTGTGGTGTCATGTTCGTTCCTTAACCTCCTGTCCTCGCTTTTTTTTCACGCAGTTTCTAATCTTCTACCCTTGGAAACAGAGTTCCGGCGTTAGCGAGTTCGCCACAAGGTGTTCCTTTCCTATGATGACACAACTCAGATTCGCGCCATTTGACCCTTGAACTGGGCCAACCTGCAGGCTTCACAGTCTTCCCGATAACGCAACGCAAGATTAGCATTATCTAATTTGGTTCACTCGACTGGAAGATATGGGAGCTTATTCTAGTTTTAAAAAATGGCGCCCGTTTTGTACTACCAGCCCATCTCTACCAGAAGCGTCCGTTCAAAGTTAATGGAGCACGCCATGAATTTTTTCCGCACTCTAAACACGAATACGCCTACATGAGAGCAAAGAGGAAGTAAACTGCTCTCTAGTGCACTCCCTTTTATTTATTTTTTACTCCTTTGCGTTTAGAATGCAGTCTTTATTCTTTCAATACTCCTAGAACAGTTTCCTTAACTCTTTCCCTACCATGGGGAAAATGACCATTTTCTGAAGCTTTCAGTACATTTTTTTCTGTAAAAAGTACTGAATTCAGTATTGATTGCAGTACCTAGAAACAGAGCTGAATAAAGGTGCTTTCTATTAATATACGTCTAAACAACAAATTGCATGCTGCAACAAAAAAATCTATTTGCTAAAAACAAGACTTTAGAAAAAATTCAACAAAACTTGCAAAAACACGCTTGTATATTAAAAGAAAAAAAAACGTTAAAATTTTCTGAAATATGCAAAATGTTTGTCTATTGGCCACTCTCTGCAAAAAAAAACTAATTTCTATCTTGCGACAAAAGAATAACTGGAAACCCTATCGTTGTGCATAGGAGCGCGGCCGCCAATGTTTCAGGCTGGTTTTCATCATCACCGATGTGAAAACTGAATCATCTTCAGCACCTTGCAACATTTTCAGGCTCGTTGTTGCACAAGACGTCGATTAAATCACTCGCAGACGAAACGGAGTCCTGAGATTTGCTGTGTCTTAGAGCGCGTGCCGCGCATGCGGAGGCTACCAAGCGACTTCGATGGTACCGCATCTTCGGAGCATGTTCAAAAAATGCCGTTTTGTAGGGGCAAAAAAAAAAAACTATATCGGAAACAAAACTTCAGTTCTCCGGCTATAAGCCAGATGATGATGATGCATTTTTACTGCCCAAGGGCAGCTTTGGCCTAGCATCACCATGACACAAGGTAGTCTTCGTCTACGCAAAGTGTGGTCAAAGACCCATTTTCCAACCATTTCTTCCTTGGTCTTGATTTTAGCCGCCAATCAGATAACCTTCGCTTGGTTACGTCTTTTTTAATTTTATTTATTTAGCAAATACTGCCGGCCCATGTTACAGGCCTTAGGTACAAACATATTGATAAAAGTGACAAGTACATTGCAAAAGAAGCAGATAGCGAACAGAGCAAAAACCAGAACATACAACATAAAATCGATTACAAAGGCAGAGAACATGTAATGACATCGCACCTGGCAGCAAACGAAGGCATCGGACTTGGCACAAAACAAGGGTACATAAGAGCCCTATACTTCATTCAGAGGTTAAAGTCTTAAAGTCGCTTAAAGTCTATTTTTCCTTCACTGTCCTTAAATCCAAATGTTTTGAATAAATCAGCCCCGCTGCTTTCAACTCTAGGCTGGAGATATTTACAGAAAAAAAAATTAAGTACCAAGTGTTTAGTCGTTTCCTTCTCTCCACACACACTGCACGTGTCTATATCGTGGTACCTGACTTGGTATGTCTTAGTCCACAATAATCCCCTGGCCTCGCCGCGGTGGCTCAGTGGTTACGGCGCTCAGCTGATGAGCCGAAAGACGCGGGTTCGATAAGGCCGCGGCGGCCGAATTCCAATGAAGGCGAAATTCTAGAGGCCCGTGTGCTGTGCGATGTCAGTGCACGTTAAAGATCCCCAGGTGGTCGGAATTTCCGGAGCCCTTCACTACGGCGTACCTCATAGCCTGGGTTGCTTTGGGACGTTAAACCCCAAAAAACCAAACCAAACGAAACAATAATCCCGTCCTAGCCTCGAACCACAAAGAGCTCCTCCTAGAATTATGGTACCCATACCAGACTAGCACCAGGCCAGGAGGAATCTTGTACAGTAATGAGATTTGAAGACGATCACTTCAGGCGTAACGTACTCGGATTAAACTGTTCTAGCACGGTATTGTTACGAAAGCAACACTACGCGAGTCGCCGAGCCATTTCGCGCAGTTGACGAAAGGACATACTGCGCATGCGCGAAGAGCAGTGACGTCACACGGCGCACAGCTGGCGCGCCGCCGCCGTCGCTGCGCGGGTGACGCCGCCGCCGCGCTCGCCAGTTGCGCATGCGCAGTAGCGGCGCATAGCTAGCGTGCCGGGGCCGCCGCCGCTGCCGCGCGCTCTCCATCGCCTCTCTCTGTCTCTCCTCGTTGCTTTCGCAATTCTCTAGGTTTAACCACAGCTAAACCACTGACATATTTATTATCGCAAGAATGCTGCAAGAAATGCATGAGCTCAGGTATAGACGAAAAATTATTCTATCGTGCACCGTAATGTTTGTTGAGGACTAAGGGACCGTCACGCCGAGAAAAACTTCGTCCGTTTCACACGCAACGTACGTGATAACCTTGAGATCGCGCTAAACTGTGGCCATTGTATTACCGATAGGTATCCGGCGGCAATGGGGATCGAACCCTGTACCTCCCGCATGCGAGGCCGGTGCTCAAACCACTAGGAAATAAACGCATGTCCCTTAGATGTATAAATTTTCTTTGCGTGGCCTGCTGTACTTGTGTATTTGCTGCAATAATCTCTAAAGTTGCTGCAGCTATTTCTGCTAAAATACACTCTAAACAGAAAGGAGTAAAAAGGGTGTAAAGTTGTCCTCTAGCTCACATCCTTTAATGAAAGGGTGTGCGTCAGAGGACAACTTTACACCCTTTTATCTCCCATATAGGGGTATTCGTGTTTAGAGTGATAGCGACTGTTCAAGTTTGCTGTTGTTTTTTTGTCTCAAAGCATCGTTTCTGTTCTCTGTTTTAGTCGCTACGCTGCGACGACAAAAATGTTATCGTTGCTTTCTTGATCGGTACAAAAACAGTATTTTCTTAATGGTAAAGAGGATGTCGCTGAGTCAAAACTTCGCTTCGTGAAACTGCGCTGCGTTCAGGCTTTGAAACGTAATTTGTGCACTTGCACCACTTTGCTGACAAAATTTGCAACCGGAACGACCGAGAACTCATCGAAATGAAACGACGTGTTTAGAACGCGTGTTCACCGGTTCCGTGCGCGCGATAGATTGTAGCTTGCATAGGTGTAAGACTGCACCAAATAGAAAATCGAATTTAAGATTGCTGTAATCTGGAAAGTGTTTCGCGTGTGCGAAAGGTTTTGTTGTTATGACCATGCATGCAAAGCACATGCAAACGAAGTTCTCTGCTCAAGCGGAATTTTTTTTTTACTCTTAGCGGGGAACGTTCGATTCTAGGGAAGCAGAATGTGAAAAGCCTCAAGGCAGGCAGGGTGGTTCTTATTGTCGTCCAAAGTGCACAGCTCACATATTGCTTGTCATGTTAACACAAGTGTTACGCGCTTACGGGGAGACATTTAACCTCCCCGCAGTTGTCTAGTTCTGCGCATACACCTACCGCAAGCTGTGTGCTCATAGTGTGTGGTCTTAAGGCTGTATTATTTTTTTTTCTGAGCATTACCACAAGGACATGCTAAAAAAAGACGAGCACCACCAAAGCACGTCTGCAGTGCCACAGGTCACACAATTTTATAACGTACAAGATAAAGTGCTGAAGGCAACTGACGCAAAGTTTGAGCTATAAAAACATCGTGAAAATTTCTAACTTGGACTATAATGGTGTGTGCCGGTTACGGTGAAATACACACCAAAAAGCGGTTATAATGAATGGAATGGATGCCAACTGAATCTAACTGGACCTTGCTCAAGACTTTACCATAACTATTTCAAGATGGCCAAGATGTGTGCAGAATTGAGCACGCTTGTTTAGAGTGCTCGAACGGTGTGCTGCGGAGCAAATGGAATGATAGATAGATACAGAGAGAGGGGAAAGGCAGGCATGTAAACCAGAAACGTTTCCGGTTGAAGTGCAATCTTAACGCCACTGCTTAGCTAGGAGTAAGGTTTGGATGTCTAGCTCCATGGGTACGCTCGAGAGCAAGTATGATGTGTCAACTCAGTACCTGCTTTGAAACTTCCTTTCGTCGGCAGCACTCCATACAACTGTGCTCACCTGTCTACTGTTAGGCTAGCTGGTGGTAAGACAGCGTGCTCTAAACTGCTCTTAGTTTGGTTTGTAATAAGGGAGTTTGGTTTGATTTTGATTTATGAGGGGTTTAACGTCCCAAAGCGACTAAGGCTATGAGAGACGCCGTAGTGGAGGGCTCCGGAAATTTCGACCACCTGTGGTTCTTTAACGTGCACTGACATCACACGGTACACGGGCCTCTAGAATTTTGTGGCCGGGATCGAACCCGTGTCTTTCGCGTCAGCAGCCGAGCGCCATAACCACTGAGCCTCCGCGGCGGCTGAACTGTGCTTACAGGGACGAGCTAGAGGCTAAGACGATACGTGAACGTGGTCCTTGTCCCCAAGCGCAAGTTGAGAACATACTGTTCGTTGGTTTGGTTGGTTTATGGGGCTTAACGTCCCAAAGCGACTCAGGCTATGACAGACGCCGTAGTGGAGGGCTCCGGAAATTTCGACCACCTTGGGTTTCTTTAACGTGCACTGACATCGCACAGTACACGGGCCTCTAGAATTTCGCCTCCATCGAAATTCGGCCGCCGCGGCCGGGATCGAAACCGCGTCCTTCGGGTCAGCAGCCGAGCACCATAACTACTGAGTCACCGCGGGGGCTTAGAACATAATATTCGCATTGTCATCGTTTTCACCTGAAACAAATGAACATGGCATGGTCAAAGTCGTCGTTACTTGTTCGTACCACTGTCCCACGCTTCGGGTCTCGTCGTAAAACATACAGTAAATAGTCACTCTGCGGCCTTGTCTATACTCACTCGCGGTACCTGTGGTACGAGCCGAGGTAGCCCCCGTAGCCGGGAGGCCTCTTTCGGGTGGCCATGGTGTTGCCTCCGCAGGTTCCTGGGTCGGACGGGGATTGGACTGACGCCGCCTGCTGAAGCTGTTGCTGCGACGGCGAGGACTGCGGCCGGCAGTCGCTGCTAAGCCGGCGGTGGTAGCAGTCAGGGCGGCACGAATCCGTCCTCGGGCGTCGCCGGTCGTCGACCACCGTGACGACTCTGCCGGCCTTCTCCTCCTCCCCTTAAGTGACCTGCGCATGAGCAGATTGGGGCCTGTATTCGGGCTTCACACTCGAGAACCGACTTTGCTCCGGTATATAGATGACGGTTGCAAAAGCATCATGACGCCGCGAAGTCGCGTGTTGTGCCAGTTTAGCAGACGATGCTGCTTGCAGTGCGATAGACATTATTTCATTTTTGTTTGTGTGTGTGTGCGTTTTTTATGTCTACTTTTATTGGCGATGCTCACGAAGCCTCACGAATATAAAAAAATACAGATTTTCGCAGTTCTCTCCGCTACTCGCACATGTGCGGCTGCTAAATGGCAGTTCGGCGTCACCGGATGAACCGTGCGTGATAAGTTTGTATCGTCTGTGACACGCAGGTTTTTCACGTTTCAGCTTTAATCGCTTGTACGCGCAGCTGGCATCATTGATGTAGGTTCAGCAAAGGTCACGCCTAGCGCATGTTGGAAACAAAAGAATGAAAAAAAAAAAATGAACCGCAAGAAACTAAAAGAACTGATGCGATCAAGCTGGTTACGCATCAGCTTCGCTTGTAACACACACGGTGTTTTTGTAGTGTGTATACACCCCGCGTTGCATGCTTACTTCATAGTGAAAATGTGAAGCTTCCTTTGAAAGCCGTTTGATTCGGCAGCTCTCTTGATAACGCCGTGATTGCAGAAAGCCTTACATCTGGTGACCTACGATAGGTGTAGGCTTAGAAAATAAAAAGATAAAGAAAATTTCTGTTTCCCGATAGTTCCCCGTTTTATATCTGGATACTTACAGAAGTGGCCGTGAACTATGTAAGTTTACATGGTATAACTCTCAACAGCTTCTTCCTGAGAAGCCTGGCCTGTATAGCACTGTGTAAGTGTTAATGTTCCGTTGTTGCTATCTTTTTTTCATCCTTCTTTTTTGTTGCACCATTTTAAAATAGCTCTTGAGACCTTCGTATCTTTATTTAAGGCGAAAGCCGTATATGACTTCATCAGCAACGAAACACGGCGTTGTCGTTATTGAATGGAAAAGTGGTCACGATAATTAAGCGTGACGTCACCGTAGTCTGGGAGACAGGAAGTGACGGCATCATACCGGAAGTGGCGTCAGATAAAGCAGGAGCGCGGTGCGGCGGATTGGTTGAAGCGGCGCTTTTATTACGCGTCAGCCATGCGGTATTTCATAAAAACTTTCACCATAACTCCATGCCACCATAGGCGTTCACCGGAAGGGTTTTTACACGGTAGTATTTGTTAGTACTAACTAAGGAACAAATATAGCTAAATAGTTGTCCACGGTGAGACACAAATGCTTTCGAATTCACAGCATGGAAGTATTCTTAAGTGTCGTACGTTTTGTTGCGAAAGCAACACTACGCTAGTCGTCGAGCCATTTCGAGGAGCTCTGGAAAGGCCAAGCTGCGCATGCGCGAGGAGCAGTGATATCACACGGCGCACAGCTGGAGCGCCGTCGCTGCGCGGGTGACTCAGAGGGGCCGCCGCCGCGCTCGCCAGTTGCGCATGCGCAGTAGCGCCGCATAGCTAGCGTGCCGGGGCCGCCGCCGCGCGCTCTCCATCGCAAGAGCACGCGAAACGACGAGACTGTGGGCAATGTAGCTCACGCAACAATATATGGCTAGGCGCAGATGTTGCTTTCGCAATCCTCCAGGTTTAACCAGAGCTAAACTAGTCATTTTTTTTAAATTCGAATTAGGCGTTAGCGCGATCACGATGTTATAAAATCGCCGCAGCATTGATCCTTGTAAGCTTGCACCGATAGAGAGAGAGAAAACTTTATTACAACAGGAATTCGGGGCACGCCCCAGGGTCCCCGCACGACCCCACTCCACTCAAGTGTTTATGTTCCTGAGGTCCATAACACTGGCAGCCCGGCCGGTGGCGATGGTCTGCACGGCCGGGTCCTCCGAGCGCAGCAGGGTCTCCCAGTCCTCCCAGGTCTTGAGGTTCTCTAGGTCCCGCGGGGGAGGGTCCGCCAGGCAGAGGGAAAGGATGTGGAGGGAGGAAGCGAAGGGTTCTGGGCATAGGGCGCATGCCGCAGTAGGGAAGCAGGGGATGATAGTGGGCTAGGGCACCGATAAGCAACAACGGTTAGCGTCGTCGGAGGTAGGTGCTACGAACTGGCGAGAGGGCTCGCAGCCTTAATAAAACTCCCTGTTCGGCTCCAGGGTAGCGCTTGCCGTGTCTAGCAGTTTGAAGGGACCCTTCGAACAGCTCCATACAGTCACTGTTTCCATTAAAAATTCATTATTCTGACCGGCCGCAACAAAATAAAAATAAAATATTGCAGAGAAATTTAAATTTAAGAATTTTTCCGGCCGCATGATTCATACTCGTGACGTCCGCACCAAGAAGTACTTATTGCCGTCATTTCGAAGTAAGGTTTAACGTGCCAAAGCTACTCAGGCCCTGAGAGAAGCCGTAGTGAAGGGCTCCGGAAATGTCGACCACCTGGGGTTCCTGAACATGCGCTCACGGTACACGGGGCTCTAGAATTTTGGCCCCATTTAAATTCGACCGTCGCGCCTAGGATCGAAGACGAGCCTTTCGGGTCAGCAGCCGAGCGTCATAACCACTGAGCCACCGCGGCGGCATTTCTATGTGACGTTATGCTCTTTCTTTCGATTTCGGTTATGAGGCCCCGTAGGGCCGTCCAAAAATTGCCACGGCCGACGGTATTTCACGTCGTCCAGGCGGGGTATTGGGAAAAGTTTTCAACTAGCAATAGTCACTCCTCAGTCGAGACTTCATGGGATGCGACACTGCCTCTGCGCAAAGCTGACGCTGCACTGGACAGCGCCGGAAGGCCCTCCTGGCCATGCCTCCTTCTTGAGCCGGTTCCTGCTGCTACTTAAGCAAGGAAAACCGCCAGACTACTTACGAACTCGAAGAACAGATTTCACAAAACATTTTCTACACTTACGCAGCAGCGACCGTTTAGTTGAAGCAACGCAACTTTAGTCCCTTTAAGTGTGTTTTACTGTCGATCACTTGATATTTTAACACCCCCGAGCTGGATCATCGTGCTACACGTGACGGCATGCCTCACCGATGCCCTCCCCTCCTTTCCCGAATAAGTAGGCCTGTGTCCATATCTAGCTAGCACAAGTGCTGTGCGATGTCAACTAAATGACGAAGCACCTTTTCCCCGTCAAAGGACCACCCTTCCAGACAATGACGTCGGCCGATTCTCAAGACCCTGCTATCGGGACAATGCAGGGAGTGGCAGTAGAAAGGGGACAGTCCCCTCCCTCCATGGTGGGGGATAGTTACCCCCTCCATTGTCATGCCGCTCCCTGCGTTGTCACACTGGCAAGTTCATGGGAATCGGTGGATGCCATTGTCGTCTGTGACCCCTTTTCGATAAGGCTGTTGTACTTTGCAAACCACATAATCAGCTTACAAGGAAGATTACTGAGGCATTCCACATCGCGAAAGGAGGGAAGAAGTGCGTCAGTGACACGTCCATCAACTTAACAAAAAATGAAATTGGGTACTGCTTATCTAAAATCAGTTGTTAAGTAGCATTGGGCATGTTAATTATATGTTTTTTGAGACTGCTTTTATCCCAGATAGCCGCCGCGGTGGCTCAGTGGCTATGGTGCTCGGCTGCTGGCCCGAAAGACGCGGGTTCGATCCCGGCCGCGGCGGCTGAATTTCTTTGGAGGAGAAATTCGAGGCCCACGTACTGTGCGATGTCAGTGCACGTTAAAGAACCCCAGGTGGTCGAAATTTCCGGAGCCCTCCACTACGGCGTCTCTCATAGCCTTAGTCGCTTTGGGGCGTTAAACCCCATAAACCAACCAACCAACCTTTTATCGCAGATATTTTGCCACTTCATCTTGTTTTTCATTGTGTTTTTCGTTTCCCTTTCTTTCCCACAGTAGATATCCAGTTAACCCTTATAAAAATTCAGCTGTGTGAAAGCGCTCGTATCGTGTCGCTGCCTTCATCTGTCCTCGTTTTTTCGCCATACATTTCGAAAGATTGCATTAGCTTACTTGTGCCACCCCGCTTCCATGAAGAATTACATTCTATATCTTGAGCTGTAAGATTATTGTTCCTATTATTAACCTTTCACGTAAATTCTCTGCTTTTCAGAAACCAGTAATCCGACTGTTCATTAGTGACTCTATACCGGGGATGATTTCACGCTGCCTTCATTATCCATGAACCCCAGAGTCTCATAGATGTCGATCGTCCCGGCATCGACATCTAGATGGGTGTTTAGATGTATATTACTATACATTGGAACAGAGCATAGGAGCGCCCCCTTTTAAACGGGGTGGTAGCAATTGCCACCATGCTCAGAGTTGCGATTCCGCTTTGTAAATCTTGTTGAGGGAAATTGGGTTAAAGATGATTGTTGTAGGATTCTTGACGTCTTGCAGATTCGAATTGCTCAATCACATTGCAAGAGGACACTTCTGGAGAGGTCAAACTTTTATAACAATTAAAAGCACAAAGGAAGATACAAGCAAGGAGAAAACATATTTACTCTTGACTGGCTCGTACTTCTACGTGACGAAACCAGCTCTCGGTCCTGCCGAAACAGCGGGTTTTAAACCCTATATCCCCGCCCTCGGTGGGAGGAATAACCAATCAGGTACTGTACAAACATCCACCCAATAACTTATTGGGGAAAGGAAAACACAAATAATCAATGATTAGGGAAAGAAGGTAGCTCATCGCAACACCGTACACATATCGTATGTTCACTTTCCACCATCACGATTTTGCTTTCCTGCTGCGAGCTTCGCGAACACTCTCACTTTCCCATGATGCAGATTACTTCAACGTCCGGTGGACCTAAGTTCCAGGAAAGCCACTTCAGCTCATCTGTTAAGCATCGTCGCTCCTCATGCCTGCAGCTAGCGTGACAATATGTCAAAGCACGCCGCTGCAGACATGGCACAAAAGCCCACGCACTGTGATGCGGCCTAACGACTCCGTCCATGGGGGGAGTTGGACCTTTCCCGTAACAGCGCTGTCCGGCGCCCCCCGTATCTCGCTGGGTTGAGCTCTCCCCCTTCTGTGCGGGAGGGCCCAAGAGAGAACGTAATGAGCATTCCAATAACGCGACCGGATGCGGCAAACAAAATTCAGCACCGCGAACTTCACTCCTCCCAACCAAGAATGTCACACGGACACTTGTTGTCAGTGGGACATTAAAGTTCAGCCACGGTGTCCGACAACAAAAGTACATGCGCACGCACACAGACGTACGCCGGCTGTCCGGTCAGTCCACCAACACGCACACATGCGCCGGCTGTCTGGTCAGTACACCAGCACGCACACATGCGCGCACACAGCGGATATTTCAACCCGCACACACAAGGCTGGAAACCAATCTGAACATTCCAGAATCCACCATGTCAGATCTGGGCCCCAAAATTGGCCAGTGGGCTCCCAACCACCTGCACCCCGAAATGGCTGACGCAGGGTTTACTAATCAGAGTATCACCTCCAAACAAGTACATACAACCACTATCGGTTACTCTGTGCTGCGGTCGCTAGATGAGCAACGAAGCAATTGCTCATGCCTGGCAATTACAGCTCTTCCTCTCGAGAGAGTGCATCGACACATTTGTTTAGGGAACCCTTAATGTGCACAATCTCCAAGTCATACTTTTGTAAAGCTAGTGACAATCGCATCAACCGCGCACTAGTGGACGCTGAGCGGATTAGATCGGTGAGTGGGTTGTGGTCTGTTGCGACCCTCACTTTCACCCCGAATAGCCACGTATCTAGTTTTCCCGGGGCCCACACGATTGCAAAAGCTTCTCTTTCAAAATGCTCACAAAAAAAAAAACGACCAGCACAAGTTCCCTCTGCTTTGTGTTCAGGGATTAACTTTTCAGCCGCGCCCTTCGAGGTCGCGTTCGTCTGACCTTCCCTTCAGCTGCGGAAGCGTGACAAATGCAGTCGCCCCTCGCGTTAGTCCCTCTCCGACCCCTGTCTCCGTTTCTGTGCTCCGACCAGACACTGTGAAAGCCTCGGAAGCGCGTGCAGTGCCGAATCGTACTACACAATGGACTGTGAGCAAGACGATTGCCCGTCCCCCCTTCACGCTTTGAACTGGCTGCACTGCCCCGCTTCCGACCCGTCTGCTGACACGGCAGACGCAAACAAGTTTCCCGTGTTCTTGCCTGTAGCCTGGCGCCACACACTTGCCGTGGGGGCTTTCGACGTCGTCTTTTACGGGGGATCGCCCGACACATTTTCGAAGAATCACGCGGTTGACTGTATGTGCAGCCTGAATTCTTTTTTACTTTTACTCTCCCTTTTCGAGAGCTGACTGCATTTGTCTGAAGACAAGACAACTCTGCTGTTCTTCCGCGTCGTGGCCTTTTTGTTGACTTACTACCACTTTTGCCCTTAGACAACGGCTTCCTAGCAATTTTGTGGGGTTGGTTCTCTGACCTACCCGCACGCGTCGCACAATCAGAATCTACGCTCGGATACGCTATGCGGTTCCTTTCTTTAGGCTCTGGAACAACATCATCGCTCTTTACATCGATGCCAGTAAGCACTGCTAACTCAAGATAAGAGCCTTTCCTTTCTTTTTGCTCCAGCAGTGGTGCGCTCTTTTTATCTTGCTGTGAGCCTCTCGCGTGCACCTCGGGGTCACTGACCATCTCTTTAGGTTTCCCCCGCACACTAAGGGTGTTTTTTTGACACTAAGGGTGCACTTTTCTCCGGGTCGACTACGCACTGACTGCACCAAACCGACCTGCGGACATTTCACTGCCTCTAGGTTATGCGACCCATAACTCTGAGGATTGTCCTGTTGCGTTTCCCCGTCTTCCTGACTGCATTCGAGCTCGCCATGGCTCATCTCTGAAATCAGGAGAAGAGGATGTATCTTGCGACATTGCCGGTTCCTGAGCTATGGCGAAGACTGCGGCTACTGTCGGCTCCGCATTTTCCTCTTCCTCAAATTCTACTGTGGCCTTAGATTCGTTTCCGTCTAATCCGTTTACGGTGCTCAATTCTAGCTCGAGAGCAGTCCTCTCGTGTGCCTCTTTCGCCTGCGCCTTTCCAGCTTGTTTTAGCAGTGTATGCGTGTCCGACATCAGCAACGCTCCCTGATTTAATTTCGATTGCATCTGTGCAAGTTTCATCTTTTCTCGCTCAATTACGAGTTTCAAATTCTCAATTTCAAGCAGCTTTTCTGCCTCCTCAATCTCCAAACGTCGCATCTTGCCCTCCCAATTATACCGTACGGCAGCCATCTCCATTTTCCGTGCTATCATTTATAGCATGAAAACGCTACACCGACATGGTGAATTCGGAGGAAGCAGGAAGGTCTCCTAACCTCGCTGGTTGCTTTCCTTTACCACGGTAATCTCGTCGCCCTGAGTGACGACAGCGGGCTCCTCGATGCGGATGAGAGCCCCGGCTCTCACATCAGCTCGCTGACTTCCCTGATGATGTTTTCTCGATGCGACAGATCGGTTCATTCAGCAGCTTGCTGACTTCTGCCTCGTTTGACTCGCTGGTCGCCTGGTTCTTGTCTTGAACCTCAACGTGGACGCCTGGTTCCTTCCGCAGCTCACGGACTTGGCACCTACACGACACGTCGGTCGCCTGGCTCCTTCAGCTCCTCGCTGACTTGAGCCTCCTACGTCCCGTTGACAATGACCAGCAGTCTCTGAAGCTTCCAACGTCCATCTATGACGCTGACTCACGTTACTCCTTTAGGACGTACCGCTCTGCAGCTTGTCCACCGACTTGATCTTCCGCCCCTCCGTCAGATACCCCGAGCAGAAAGACGTAGCAAATCCTGTCGACTGCGCCAGTTGAGATTCCGCTCTCTAAATCTTTTTGAGGGAAATTGGGTTAAAGATGATTGTTGTAGGATTCTTGACGTCTTGCAGATTCGAATTGCTCAATCACATTGCAAGAGGACACTTCTGGAGAGGTCAAACTTTTATAACAATTAAAAGCACAAAGGAAGATACAAGCAAGGAGAAAACATATTTACACTTGACTGGATCGTACTTCTACGTGGCGAAACCAGCCCTCGGTCCTGCCGAAACAGCGGGTTTTAAACCCTATATCCCCTCCCTCGGTGGGAGGAATAACCAATCAGGTACTGTACAAACATCCACCCAATAACTTATTGGGGAAAGGAAAGCACAACCAATCAATGACTGGGGAAAGAAGGTAGCTCATCGCGACACCGTACACATATCTTATGTACACTTTCCACCATCACGATTTTGCTTTCCTGCTGCGAGCTTCGCGAACACTCTCACTTTCCCAAGATGCAGATTACTTCAACGTCCGGTTGACCCAAGCTCCAGGAAAGCCACTTCAGCTCATCTGTTAAGCATCGTCGCTCCTCATGCCTGCAGCTAGCGTGACAATATGTCAAAGCATGCCCCTGCAGACATGGCACAAAAGCCCACGCACTGTGATGCGGCCTAACGACTCCGTCCATGAGGGGAGTTTGACCTTTCCCGTAACGGCGCTGTCCGGCGCCCCCCGTATCCCGCTGGGTTGAGCTCTCCCCCTTCTGTGCGGCTGTGCGGAGGGCCCAAGAGAGAACGTAATGGGCATTCCACTAACGCGACCGGATGCGGCAAACAAAATACAGCACTGCGAACTTCACTCTCAGCTTTTCTTTCTTTATTTTTGTTCAACTGTGCTGTCTATTCTCATTAAGATTCGCCATCTTCTTTACCCACAGTTTCCTACACTTCTAACCTTATGTCACATCTCTGCTTTTCAGCCACCAATCCTCCAATCGCTTTTTGCGAACTTCCACTGCAGATTTATTTACGTGACCAATGTTATATTTAAATCCTAGGGCCTCAGGAAGAGTGACTGTGCCTTCATCGACATCCGGATGGATACCATCACATTTGAGTATGAGGTGCTCAATTGTTTCCACAGATCTACCACACACTGCAGATGTGTCATCTTCTTCGTTAAATTTCTTTTTGTAGCTTCGCGTTCTAAGACCTAGGTGGTGTTGTCTAAGACATCCTAAGCGACCGTATTTGGGTGGCGCCGCCTAGCGGCAGAGCGCTGCGCTAGCGCTGACGGCGGCTGCCTTTCTTGTCATCCCCCTCATATGACAGGCAGTGAGAGCACAAAGGAGGGCCTTAAGTCGACCCTTCCTGGAGGAGGCTGGAATGCAGTCATCCCTGTGGCTTTCTCGCCCCGACTGAAATTATAAGGATAATTTTTTATATGGGTTCTCTTTTAATCCCGAAGTTCCAGAGCTCTTCCGACGAGACGGGAATGCCTTGAAGTTGAAGTACTCTACCTCCCGTAAAGAAAGATCGCCTCCGTAGTCCTGAAAGGTTGCCGCGACGGCTGAGCTCACGTCGCCCGCGTACCTTCTTAGCTGCCGCGATGTGCCGGTCTTTGCGGGAGTAATCCTCTTATCCCGATCTTCCCCAGTGGCTCTCGTGAAAGCCAAGAGCGGGTGGGGACTCGCGGACGTGGTTTCGATCGATCGTCACGGAGGGAAGTTTCTTGAAATTTGTTTTTCACTGCGCTTATCAGGAGCTAGGTACACCCAAGGTGGTGTAAAAAGTTTTCTTTTGTATAACCTCTTTGGTCACACCGTGCGTATATACCGGGTGTCCCAAAAATGACTGATGGATTTTGAAAATCCATCAGTAATTTTTGGGACGCCGGGTAGATTGGTTGCACTGACGTCATAGTGGCCGCCATGTTTTAAAGCTAGGATGGGGACAAAAAGCTGCCGGTTCACCTAATCCGCTTAACTCCTCCCACGTGCACTGTGAAGGTGGTACTATAGGTTAACCATCATCATAGCGGTCGTGGCGGCACGTGCAACGCGTATTCTAGGGGATCACTGATTTAGATGCGATAGCACTATAGTGGTCCCGTTCGCGATAAGAGCCGGCGTCCGTCCGTCTGTGTCACGATGAAGCGAGTGGCCCGTCTGCCAAGGAGGATAGATGGCAACCCGCCCACCGTGCATGACACTGCTCATTAGCTCATTGGTAGAGAGATAGAGAGCCTCACGAGGAATTATCTGTGCAACATTGAGTCTTACGGGAGTTCGGGATGAGCGACGTGGGCCTCACAAGCACAATCGGGGGCTGTGTTTGAAGCAGCCACCTGCCGAGTCAATGGCGCACCGCTTAACTGCTACGCTAGGGTGCCTCGATGCCAGCGCTACGCCACTGCGTCAGGAGAGAGAGAGGAAGTGGTAGAGAAAAGGCAGGGAGGTTAACCGGAAGAATGTTCCCATGCCCGGGAGGAGGGGAATAAGGGGAACATGAAAGAAAAAGAGGAAGTAGAGCAATACGGTCCGCAGCAAGCGCGACAAGCAATGAGATCCACACGCACTGAAAGTCGCAGGCCGCCGCTGCCAGGAACTATCGGCCCAACAGGCCCTGGTTCGGCGGACTTGTGTAGCGGTCTCGACCAACGGGATCCTAGAATGAGGGACTCCGCCTAGTATTGTAAGGGGTGAGACCCATTAGGGGCCTCTCCCCGAGCACCTCTCTGTAAATTACTAAATAAATGCTTTTCACCACCACCACCGCAGCTGTAGCCAAGAGTGGTATAACGACTCCGAACGTTAACGAGCCGGACGTTAATCCGATTTGAATTAGGGAAATAGACCGTACAGGGCAATAATTCGAAGTGTCTAAGAATGCTCGGAAAACGAGAACAGAAAATTGTGCAAGTTGGAAAGGATTCATCTTAAAGCAGCGCGAAACACAGGCCGTAGTGGAGGAAACAAGAGAGGAATTGCGCTCGTGTCGTTCTTGTTTCTTCTACTACGTCCTGTGTTTCGCGCTGCTTTAAGATGAATGCTGGGAACGTGTAGATCGAGTTCCAGCGGTAAAAAGACGAGTTCAGATTCCTCTTTAGTAGCGTAGGACAAACTTATATGTAAGATTTTGCCACGAATCGGAAGATTAGACCATTCCCATCGGGAGCCGGAAAAAATATCCCCAGAAAAATCGTCTCCGGAAGATACGTCTCCGGAAAAAAACATCCCGATTTGCGAAGTAGGAAAAAATGTTCCCAAACAGCGAAGCAAAATCTGCCCGCCGAATCCTGGCAGCCTTGCGAACCTTGTTTTTCAGTCACCGTGGACTGTGGCTTCCGGTAGCAAGCCAGAATCTTTCCTCTGCTACGACAATGGTACAGAGTCTGAAAACCGACTACTTGTATTTGCCAGCACAACTTGCTTGAAGTTGCTAGCCGAGGGCAGCACATGGCTCATGGATGGGAACTTCGACCTCGCACCCAAGGGATTCCTACAGCTATACCTTATTCTTGTACCACACGGCGACGGCGTTGTATCAGTTGCTTACGTCTTGATGATAAGGAAAAATCAGGAAACCTACGAAGAGCTGTTCAGGTCACTTCGTGACCAGTGCGAACTCCTTGAATTGGTTCTGAACCTCGACCTCGTTATGCGCGATTTTGAAAGGGCGACCATGAATGCTGCCAAGGCAGTGTTTGCAGAAGGCGTTACTATAAAGGCGTGCTTCTTACATCTGTGTCAAAGTACCTGGCGAAAAATTCAAGAGCTCTATTTGGCGAGCCTTTACAGGCAAGACGATGAATTCCGTACATTGACGGGAACGCTGGACACTCTTGCTTTCTTGCCGCTCAACGGCGTAGAAGAAGAAATGACAGTACTGAAAAGCCAAATGCCAGAAGCTGCCCCAGAAATAGTAGAGTACTTTGATACCACATATGTTTACGGTACGTACAAGCGGATAAACAGAGCTAACAACATCGTAACCTTGCGGCGAACACCTCCCACCTATTCCGCTGCAATGTGGAGTGTCCACGCATCAACTCTTGATGGAGGACACAGGACTAACAACCATGCAGAAGCTCAGACTAGAAGGCTGGGAAGCATGCTTGGCCACAGACACCCAACCGTGTGGAAGACGATTGACGGATTGCGTTCGGAAGAAGCCACCGTGACCATGAAGATAGCCCAGTGTCAAGTCGTCTTTGGTGTATTTCTTTGCTTCCAGCTGCATTTCTTCACCGTGATATCAAGGCTTCGACTGCGTTTCTTTTTGGCAAGCTTTAACATTGCAAGCTACAACGATTACAGATGTCGGCACGGAAGCGACTGAACAACGAACATATACGGGACGTCCATGAAGAACAATGATGGCGGCGAAAGGGAACTGGTCCTCTGGAAGTCACCTGCAGAAGTGCTTTTCCTTTGCATGAACTGGACTGCATGACCATGGCGCGGTCTGGTACTACAAAATACTTCATGCTTACATCTATTCTCAAATCCAAAGAATAGTCTAATAAAGAGGGCAATTTTCTGTGAAGTGGGTTCCGGAAGAAATTTTTTTCTTCACTTCGGGACATTTTTTCTTAGACAGTGCTTCCTCAGGGGACCTTCTTTCCAGAGACCTTTTTCCAGATACGCCCCGCCATGGTGGCGCAGTGGTTACGGCGCTCGGCTGTTGATCCGAAAGGCGCGGGTTCGATCCCGGCCGCTGCGGCTGAGTTTCGATGGAGGCTAAATTCTAGAGGCCCGTGTACTGTGCGATGTCAGTGCACGTTGAAGAACCCCAGGTGGTCTAAATTTCCGGAGCCCTCCACTACGGCGTCCCTCATAGCCTGAGTCGCTTTGGGACGTTAAACCCTAATAAACCAAACCAACCAAAATGCGCCACAAAGCAGCCTCAAAATGGGCTCCTTCTGTTAACCGCGCGAAGGCGCCGTTGAAGCGGCCGAAAAGCAAAGCGCCGTTTAAATCGGGTTCACAAGCTTTTGCAAACAAACACGCACATCTAAGAGGCTGGTGCACAAACACACACACACAGAAGTGACTGGCGCAGGATCCCCGGTCGATAAATCGACTGGAATAAATAGAACAACTCGAACGCGGCTCGGAAGGCACAGAACGCTATACTTTGTGCCAGGTCACGGCATGGGGCCAAGAAAAGGTGCGGATCGCTCAATATCAAAAACACGCCGGCGATTTTGTTTATGAATTCATTTTTTGAGGTTCCTGGCGATGGGCTTGGAGTCGGAAGATAAAACAGGCTGCATACCGACGCTAGTTTTCAACAAGATAAACTTGTAATGACTTTGTAATAGTTGCTTAAGAGCCGATTATATATTGAAAAAAAAAAATATATGCGGACTGTCTCGGAGAAACTATATTCGGCAGAAAAGTCGAACCAAGTGCGTGTTTTCTAATATCAAAGAGTAGTTCCAAATGTCGAATATACGGATGACCCAGAAGTTAGAAGACTGCACGTCTGGGACCTCTGGCTGATCAATACGCGAAGAAAAGAGGAAAAAAAAAAAGATACAAGGTGGCGCTTTAGATAAAACAAATATTCGCAAATAAACGTAAAGAAAGCAGAGTTAAACTTACCAAATGACGCAAGCACTAAACGTGAATATACAGGGTGTTTCACCTAAGACTTTCAACAAGTTTCAAAAATAGGCCTTTTAATATAGAAGAGTGTTTTTTAAGCATAGCATTTTCAGCGGGGCAGTACACCAGAATACAGCTAAGACTTGCGAACTAGCAGCTTGGTTAGCTGTATGCGTCCTATTTATCATCGTTAAGCGCGCAGAGGCATACGACTTCGTATTGGACCACGGTGGGCGAGTTATATTTAACAATACAAGTTGCAAGGTTACTTACGCACAATCTTTACATTACAAATGAGTTATGTACCGGGCATATTTACGCCATCCACGTTTTAGTTCGACAAGGAGCGCGATCATGTACTAAAGGAATTCTCGAGAAAAGAAAATCTTTTTTTTAGTAAACTCTAAAAGAAGAAAACTAGGTCGGGGAAAAAAAAAAAGCAGTTCATCATGGTGCTTGGGACTTTTTAGACGTGTTGCCTCCTGACTTGAGATGTTCACGACGCTATCTGTTATGACAGTTGCGCACATCTGAAGAACAATGGTGTGTCTCACTCTCGACGCGAGCTGGATATAGCAGTCAAAAACTGCTTCTTCGGAGCCTTACACGTATACTGGAACAGGCGGAGACGGGTAATGGCTGCCGTACTGACCGGATTTCGATATCAGAGTCAACACCCCTCCCTGTGTTTAGCTTGATTCAATTTCTTTCTTTTGTTTGCTTTTTGTATCCGGTTTCAAAGCTCTTTTGATTAACGACTAGTTGATTCCGCTAAGCATGGGAAATTGGAAAACGGGGGTATGTTTGAAAAGTTATCGGCGCTAATTGCCGCCGAAATCCCTCACATTTATAATCTCTGAGCTTCGTTATTGGGCGCTTTTGCGCACACGCTGGTGTTCAACTGCGCAATTTTTAAAATTTAGCTATTTTTCTTTTATTTTTCTCCGGCTTATCTTCCGTTAAAAACACGAGGGCAGACGACATAAAAGAAAACAAGAAGCAGCGCGGCAGCAGACGACGGGAAAGAACGAGAATTCGCGGCGGATCTCGTTCGCAACGAGATTTCCGTTAAACTGCTTTCGTCTCTCTTACGAAAGCGAGTCGGGTCCTCCTGATAAGGGTCCGTGATGTGGGCGAACAATCCGTGTACAGAAAGAAAAAGATGTAAGTAAGCGATTTTGAAACAGCGCTCCAAGAAGGAGCTCGCTGTTCATTCGTTCATTTCGCTCGATAAGCCCCGCGGCAAAAATGAACGCGAGCTAGGTGTAGACAGGCGCGGTAAAAAAAAAAAAAGAATGAACATAAAAAATGAGCAAATTCTTTGCCGCTTTGCAGACTTAATTCGCTGGCAATCTTCAGGAGACAAGGACGAAAGACTCCGGGTTTCTTGTACGCGCTCGGCTAGCCGAACTAGAAGTCGGCCCTGGCTTCCTGCAGCCGTCGACGTCGGCGACTTCCGGCTTCCTGTAAATGTGGAGCGCATTTTTCGCGCCTTTTTTGGAAGCGCGCGGCGAGACACGATGTAGAGAAGGATCGGAATTTCATTAAGAGCGGATCTAAAGAAGTGTTGAGCAACGCGCTAATGATAAAGGATGGTTTCAAGCACTTGTCTTTTTATTTTTTCGTTACTTCTTCTTTCGGTCTTTATTTCTTCGTTGCTTTCTTTCTTTGTTTCTATCTTCCTTTCTCGACCTCTTTCCTCGTTTAGAGCTTCTTTGTTCCTTATTCGTCCCAACCCTCCAATTTCCTTACTTTGGTCGTAGTTTTTTTTATTCATTCTTTCGTGTTTTTGTTATTTACTTCGACGTAATAAGTGCCTCGAAACGCAATCAACCTCCGTCGCTCCGTTGAAAGTTTCTTCCAAGAATTCCTTCCCTCCAACGTTGTTTTCTCTGGCATGTCATTACTATTATTATTATTTTTTGTTTTCTTTTTTTTTTTGAAGTCAAGAGTTCGACGGAAACCCGTCAGGTCGGGATGGAACGTGACGAAAAATAAATGACGCCGACCAAAAGAAAAGAAGCAGACGACATTACGGCTCCCACACGGGAGCCTTGTTCACAACTAGGGCGAAACGAACTATTGTTGCCTTAAGTATGGCGCAAAACAGATCCCACACACCTTGCGTATACTGGGGGCAAAGATGCTTCGTTTTGCCATCATTGTGAACCCGGCTTCCGTATGGGAACCGAAACGTCATGTTCTCCTTTTCTTTTGGTTGGCGTCGTTTATTTTTTCTTCACTATTTTCAATGCGAAAGCGCTGCTTTACTTTATTTATTTATTTCAAAATGCCCCTGAAGGCCCTCTTCACGAGGGTATTACATAGGGGGTGGTAAAATTCGAACATGAATATATAGAAGGAACATCTAACATGAGTAACAGAGCAAAAAAAAAACAAGAAAAGAGCAATAACTGGTGGTCAGCAAGTATCAAAATGTGGTGGAACAACAAAGCGCAAAATGAACAAAATGAAAAAAAAAAACAAAGATAATAACAACGTAATAAACAGAACGAAAAAAAAAAAAAACTCGTAATAGAGTCCCAACCAAGAATCCTGTGTAAAGCCTCGGAGTAACTCCGGTAAGCTCGGGTTAGCTCGGAGGAACGGCGCACAAGTTCCAGCTGTAGCCAATGGGAGGATGACCTTGAGGGTGACCTTGACCAGACCTAGCATAGCAACAGCCATGCAGATATGTAATAAGGGAGTAATTACTCATTGACGTCCACCCGAGCGCAGCCGTACGGCTACAAAGGAAAGCTACAAGCATAAGCTTGCCGTCCCGGGTAGCTCAATTGGTAGAGCGACTGCTCCGGTGAAGCGGTGGTCCCGGGTTCGAACCCCGGACCAGGACAAATTTTTCTCTACTACGAAATTTCTGAGAAAGCTGTATAGCTTTCCTTTGTAGCCGTATGGCTGCGCTCAGGTGGACTTCAATAAGTAATTACTCCCTTATTACAAATCTACTCCACCTTTGGGCATTCCCCTAAACATTTGGTCACCATGCAGATATATGAAATACATATTCCCGCGACAAATCAGCTTCGATGGCCACAGCACGAGAGCACTATGCTATCGCCGCAGCCGATCTCTCGTGGTGTTATACCCCTGTCACACCGGCAAATTTAATGTCGTTCTAATCTAATGACATTAGCACCTAATGTCATTAATCGACTGCTACACGGGAACATGTAATGTCATTAGGTTCGAATGACATTCGCCATCGAATGAGTTAGGGGAACTCATTCGCATTCGATCTCCAACCGAATGCGTACTCTGGACACCAGATACGCAGCAGGAACAAGCGATACGAAAAAAATAATGTGCGCACTGCCAAACTTAGAAAGTGCATTTATTTAGTTCGGCTAAAAAAAGTTAATGTAGGTGTGAATCTGTTCACACTAGAGGCTGCCGTGGATAGCTGTTACTCTCGGTCTCAGCAGCAGCCAACAGCAGCGGCTGAGTGTGAAGCCGCGTCTTTCCCGCGGCTTCACGCCATCTATGTTAACACCATGACATCTATGTTAATGACATCTATGTTAACACCAATGTATTGCGTATTAATGAGCATGTACCAAGAGTTTATATCGATTGTTTTGAAATTCCTGTATTATATTCTGTTAGGTAGCGTGTGTGGATTTTGTACTTTTTTTTCTAATTTTTTGCCCTTGCTGTACGCCATGTAGGGGGGCTCGGGCTCCCTCAAGCGAAAATCGTTCGCTTTTTGCCTGAGCCTGCCCACATCATAATGATATAAATAAAACTGACTTGACTTGACTTGACTTGACCGTCGGTCATTTTGGGTTGCTTGTTTCTTGCTGGTTGGCATGCCACGTTCGTTAAGCTAGAAAGTACTTAAAGACGTAACTGAGAAGTTCAGCTTTTGGAAGCCATTTCCACGCTTCGCGCCTGTCCGCGCACCACCATGTCAGCCATTTTGTTTGTTTACATTTGTCGGATTTGTGGTTGACTTTGTAACAATTTCAATCATCTTCCATGCGCGCTGATGTCTTTCAGTTGTACTGTGTTTTTCACTGATCATCAATGCCATCATTTTCGAATGACATTACTTTTTTCCGTGTAGCACTGAAAGAGACCAAATGACATTCGCGCTGTGCACTGCACATCGTGGTCATCAACTTCCATCCGCGACACGAACAGATGAGATCAGCTTAACCTCGATCAGAGCTTAACCTGAGTCTAATATTGTCGCCAGACGTGCCATCGACCCAGCAAAACAAAACCGTGAGCCAACCAGGCTACACAAATGCTTTCGTATGCCTACTCGGTTTATCTTGAATAAACAGCGCGAACGAAGACGAGCACAAAAGACAAGGAAACGGACTACACAGCGCTGACTTACAACTGGTGGTTTATTGCTGATCATACAAGTATAAATACATAGATGTCGGCAGAGTGGGAAGATATACAAAGTGCAAAAAAAAAAAACCATAAATGTTACAACAGTAACAGAAGCACGCTAGAAATCAGCAGAGATTCTCAGCCCCGAGGAGTGACAGCTCTTTTTGCAGTAGTGTTAGCGAAGGAGTGCTGATACATGCACTTCCCTGCTTCAATATGTTGTAGGCTTCGGTAATTTCCCTTGCAGTTTTTTTTTTGCACTTTGTATATCTTCCCACTCTGCCGACATCTATGTATTTGTACTTGTATGATCAGCAATAAACCCTCAGTTGTTAGTCAGCGCTGTGTCGTCCGTTTCCTTGTCTTTTGTGCTTGTCTTCGTTTGCGCTGTTTATTTGAGATGCTTAACCAAGTACGTTAAAACCCCAACACTTGTTTTCACCCCCTATTCAACTGCCAGTACTGGCGCGACCCGGAAGCTCTCTGCCACACCAGGTCAGAACCAAGCGCTGTCTATAAATGAGCAGAGGCGACCGAGGCATTCCTACTTGCTGTGTTCTCTCGCTCGCAAAATGTCAAGCATGTTCTGGCATTGTCGCCTTGTGCAAGTTCTCAGAAGAGCCCACTTGGCCTCAGTGGCTCATATGAATGAATGAATGAATGAATGAATCTAGATCTCTTGAATCTTGCGTCTCTCATAGCCTCAGCCGCTTTGGGACGTTAAACCCCAACAAACAAACAAACAAACAAACAAACAAACAAACAAACAAACAATCAAACAAACAAACAAACATTCTTTAAAGGTTCAAGAATACCAGTGCCGTATAAATACCTGTAATAACTCATTTCTTCCCGAAAACAGTGCATGATTGGAATACATTGCCAGAAGTTGTCCCCGTGACATAGTGGTCGCAGGACACTTCGAAAACTCAGTTCATTGCCGCTCTTTTTCCTTTTTTCCCCTTTTGTTCCCCTCCTCAAGTGTAGGGTAGCCTACTGGGCATCGCCTGGTTTACCTCCCTGCCTTTCCGTTCATTTCTCTCTCTCTCTCTTTTTACACAGTGTCATCTGCATGACGATGTATGCTTTTCAACTGTATCCCCCTACAAAATGCCCTTAATGGGCGCTGTAGGTACCCGAATAAAAAAAATGAATGAATGAATGAATGAATGAATGAATGAATGAATGAATGAATGAATGAATGAATGAATGAATGAAGGAATGAATGAATGAATGAATGAATGAATCTAGATCATTCTTTAAAGGTTCAAGAATACCAGTGCCCTATAAATACCTTTAATAACTCATTTATTCCCCAAAACAGTGCATGATTGGAATAAATTGCCAGAAGAAGTTGTCCCCGTGACATAGTGGTCGATGGACACTTGAAAAACTCATTTCATTGCCGCTCTTTTTCCCCCTTTTGTTCCCCTCCTCAAGTGTAGGGTAGCCAACTGGGCATCGCCTGGTTTACCTCCCTGCCTTTCCGTTCATTTCTCTCTCTCTTTTTACACAGTGTCATCTGCATGATGATGTATGCTTTTCAACTGTATCCCCCCTACAAAAATGCCCTCAATGGGCGCTGTAGGTACCCGAATAAAAAAAATGAATGAATGAATGAATGAATTACTCTTTATGTACATGGCGAGGATGCACCCCAGGCGAAAAGTTCCATTTAGATATATTCAAAGTGTCTGGCCTCTACAAACAAAGTGAACATTGCCCACAAAAAAAAAATAGAAATCGGTACAGAGGAAGCGCTACCACACACTCAACTGAACTAAGAGACAAAGAACATGAGAAAAGCCTATTGGAACTACCTCGCAAAGCATCTTAGGACGAGCGAAGATAAGTGGGCTTGCATTTGATCGAGTTACTTCTTTTGAAAACATTTACGCTTTGAAGGGCATCGAAATGATAGTGTACTTTTTTTTGTGTGTGCTTTGTTCTCCTGCGCGCAGCAGCGCCACTCTGTTCCTCACAGATTCACCATTCGCTCAAAACGGTCTCGCGCTAAATTTGGCCGCGCAAAAAAACGCACTTCCGTTCTTTTCCTTTCAGCCTTTCCTTTTCGCGGCTCTTTCCGGGTCTCTCTGCCGTGGAAATGTGCTGTGCCGGTTATGGCGATCGCCTCTGAATGCTTCCGCCGTTTTCGGGAACGATTTGTTGCTTCGCTTCCCGAATCGCGAGTGCGTTGTTCTGTAAAGCTTGTTTTACTGCAAAGTGCGCCTGTTATGCGAAAGAGCCCTACTCAGTTTTGTTGAATACGTTTAGTGAGAGTGGGAGCCATAAAAAGAGGTCACTAAGCCTATCTCAATAGAGATGGAGAATAACCTATTGCACTTAGCCTTTCCCTCATATTCCCCTAAAGAATATTCTTGAGGACAGACGACATTCGCCAAGAGCTTTTTCTTCTCTTTTTTTGAGTACCGTGTTCCAGTGTTCGGGTGCCGACGGGGAAGGGGCGGTGGTGGAGGACGGGCGCCATTAAAATTTAGGGAAATTTTCTGAGTCCATAGACCCGTTTCCCTTCCTTCCTCTTCCCCAAGTCCCCATTAAGGTCTCGGAGCGTGGGTTGGTCTCCCCTTCACCCGTAGGTCACTATCGTAGCCGGGCATTTCACATCGGTTCATTTCCAGCTTCCTTTTTTTTCCGGCTCATGTCGTCGCGCCTTTTTGATGAGCGGCGGGGTTGTTTCGTTTTCCGTCGTTTCCTGATATCCATCTATTTTTTTCTTTTTTCAACTTTACGAAAAAGAGCCTCCATTTCGGGTCATTTTATTCCCCGGAGACGAAGCCCTCGTGAAACCTTCGCTGCTTATTAGGTTTTTAGGAGATGTGAAATTTTTAAGTGTATAATGAAGGGGAGAATAGGAAAGGTGCATTAACTGTCTAAATGTCTCACACCTCAACCGCGCCATGGAAGAAAGGATCAAGGAATGAGCGAGAGAATGAAAAGACAAAGGAGCGCCGCAGTGGAGGGCTCCGGGTTACCATAAATTTCGCTATGCAATCCGCGGCTGCAAATGATTAAAAGTTGAAATTTCGTGCTTTTCGCACAGCGTCCAACAATTGCGGACAAAAATTTATAAACTTAGAAAATTTTAAGATACTGTTATGGAAATATTCCATGTAATGGTCCATTCTTCTGAGATGTAGCAAAATCTTTCTTTTAGAGTGTTTCCATCGATCGCATCGAACAGTTGAGACTGCCATAGAAAATATATGGGGAGCGCATTGAATGATAGCAAAAACGTCAATACAACAAAAAAAATTTAAGACTGATCTGCTGATGTATTGATTGTTATAGTGAAATCTTACATTATATGAAAAAATTGCGTTTATAAATGGGTTTCCGCTGAAAAAATGCTTTTGTCCCCAGTTGTTGGTATGTATGCGCAGGCGCAGACCATAATGTTTGCTTTTTCAGCGTCGCGCAGTTGAGCTCGAAATTCCCGACTCAATTTTATGTTATTAAGGGGGTTAGCTCAGCCGCAGGCGCGACAGGCCGCAGTCAGAAGGCAAACCAAACCAAGTCACCCCCGAGCACTAACTGCCACGATCTCGTCGTCGTCCACTGCCGAACGTCCAAAACAACGTACCCTTCGCCTCGTGACTGTGCACCGTTACACTACCCCCCCCCCCTCCCCTCCGCGGAAGGAACCACAGTCCCTGAGCGTCCTAAGATGGAGGGTTCGAACATTTATAATGAACTGCCGCCGCGGCGGCTCAGTAGTTACGGTGTTCGGCTGCTGGCCCGAAAGACGCGGGTTCGATTCCGGCCGCGCTAGTCGAATATCGATGGAGGCGAAATATTAGAGGCCCCTGTACTGTGCGATGTCAGTGCACGTTAAGGAACGCCCGGTGGTCGAAATTTTCGCAGCCCTTCACTACAGCGTCCCTCATAGCCTGAGTCGCTTCGGGACGTTAAACGCCTTAAACCAACCTTTTATAATTAACTTTCATACCTTTTATAATAAGTGGATTATACTTCAGTTGTCATCGCGTGGCTGACTGGTTGCACGCGCGCAATTAGAAGCGTGCAAGTGGGTGGTTGAATCCCGTAATTCAAAGTAGCGTCAGCGCTGTCTATATAAATGCGAAAACGGAAATGTGCGTCTGCTGAAGACAGTAACGGCGAATAGGCCAAAGACAATGATGAGCCTTCTGTCTATGTAGAAACTGCTGATTTTTTTTTTTTTTCACAGACAGCCCGGATCATACTAATCAGTGCATGCACATTCATTTTTGTGCCATAATTGCACAAGCGGCCCCCGCAGACTATGTAGCGGATGCGGACCTTATACTGGAAATTACGGTAATTTCGAACACCTGAGTGTATTTAATGCACAGTGGAATCAAAGAGCAGACGGGAATGTCTTGAATTTCGCCTCCGCCTGCCAGGATTCGATCCCCCGACTTCGTGCCCGACAGAGCCTGTTTTACAAACTTAGTGAACTCTCATTAATTCGGACTCGTTTAATTCTTACCTCCGGCCCATTCGAATTGAATGCCTTAGCCCCGCCCACATCGAGTGGATTCGGAGACTCCATTAAACTCGTACTTCCGATAACTCGAACGAATTTTCGATCCAATCGGGTTTCAGTTATCGTGTCCACTGAGTGACAGTTGCGAAAGGCTGAACGTGTTTTTAGCTTAAATATAGAACAGCACGAGTTAACCTTATGTATGACGTATGATAGGCTTAGTTGCTTATCCACATATTATCATGATCACTCCGACTATGTTCACTGCAGACCGTAGACCTCGCAGCATTAACCCTGTCCTGTGTCAGCTGCGGCCATTTTCTCCCCACAAATCTTTCGATCTCCTCCGCACATCCTACCCTCTGTTGTCCCCCTGCTTACCTTGCCGTGGAATCCACTTCATTAACCCAAGGGAACACCAGTTCTCTAATTCCCACGTTACGTTTCCTTTGTCTCATGTCCATTCCCTCTTCATAGTTTGAGCTAGGGTACCAGTAACAGGCGTTTGTTCCCTTACCCATTCAGTTTTCTTCTGATTTCTGATCTTTACCACTATTATTTTCCTTCACAGAGCTCGGTCCGCTGTATTCAATTGCATTTCAGCCCTTTTTGTTCGTTATCATATGTGGGTGTTGGTAACAAGCCTTTTAATACACTTTACACTTCCGAGATTCATCTGCCATCCATGGCCTCAGAGTGCTACCTGCGAAATGCACTCCACTCACTTCTTATTCCCCTAGGCATTACATTCTCCCGTTCTGGATCTGCTGTCACTACTTTCCTTGGTAGACGCATCGCCTTGCCATTTACAATACATTGCTGTCTATCGTGAACTAATGGCCCCTCCCCTTTTTGTTTTATTATTGGTCCTCCCAGAAAATATAAAAACAACATAAAAGAAAAAGAGAGGAAGCCCGGACCAGCAACGCTTTGCCAGGCTTAATGCCAATTCAAGATGGATGGAAAGGAGCTGAATGCTAAAAAATACAATTGAAAGGAAAAAGCACAGCAGTAAAAGCAAAACTAAAAACAGCAGGAAACCGAAGGCATAGCACAGTCAAAGTCACAGTCACAAGCTGATAGTCAAAGCACAGAGTGAAAGCCACGACGAAAAAAAAAAGAGAAAACCAAAGTCACAGTGCAGTTAACGTCTCAGTAACAATCACAGACAGTCAAAACACAGAGTGCAGGCCACGACGAAAATCAAGGAAGTAAAAACACAAAACCAAAGTCACAACACAGTCAAGGTCACAGAGACAATCACACACATTCGAAGCACAGTATGCAGGCCACGACGAGAGGCACCCATGCCCAACAAAGGAGCACAAAGCCCTCTTCTGTGCAGAGCTCGTCTAAGAGAAATGAGAGGAAAGAAAGAAATTAATAATGGGGGGAATTAGGAATCGTGTTGATTGTGAGGCGAACCATTTGAAGGAGAAGAGCACAAGCAGCAGGGTTTCTTAGAAGAGAGGCTCCTGTAGACTTAATTAGTTTTCTTCACACAAACTGTTAGTCCCATTTGTCGGTTTTCATTCCAAATAAACCCAACAAGGAGCCAATAAATCTAAAACAACTAACCATTACCGTCGTTCTCTTCCCTAATTCCCGTTTCCTTTCGACTTCTTTCATCCTTTCCATCGCGTCCCTTTGCTGGAGGTAAAAATAGGTGGCCTCGTCGACTGCCACTTCCATTATGTCTACTTCCGCCGCGTTCACGTTGACGACAGCACTCGAAACGGGAGAGCTAGAAGCCGGGTTTGGCGGCTGATGTTCCCGCGGAAGTTGTCGGGCTCTCCCCAAAGGCCGTCCCCGCCGGCAACCGGGGATGGGCACTGCGTCGGGACTGACGTCTCCGGCAGCCCCAGAGGGAAGCACGGCAGTCGTTTCTGTCCGTTCGAGGTCGGGGCCTGCTTTTACGACCGCGGTGTAGACGGCGGAAGGGAGAACCACTGCACTTTCGGGACAGAAACGGGACGTCGTCGTCGGTGCAGGCTATATATAGTCCGGGGGGAAAACACGTCGACCGGGGTGAGGAGCTCGATTGGAACAGGACGCCTTGTTGCTTTGCTTTCACTTCGGAAAACGTCGTACACAGTGCCGTTTAGATTATTTTTTCTGTTTACTTCTATATTTCTTTCTTCTGTTTCATTCTTCCGCCTGTCTGTCCGTCCGTCCGTCCGTCCGTCTGTCTGTCTGTCTG